>NW_028324300.1:22405185-22540185 GCF_058129835.1 Hydra viridissima | reverse complement strand
TGATATATAAAGTGACAACAGCAGTACAGACATTAAAGTTACATTTTAAATAGAAGTAAAAATTGAAAGTTCTTGACAAAAAAGCCAAGATCTAATAAATATATTTAAAAAAAGAGTATTTCGAAGTAACCAACATGTTAGGAGTCAAAGCATACATAGTTTTAACCAAAACTGTGTTGAAAACAAAAAAGGAAGTGAAAGTGAAAAAAAGTTGCAACAAAAAGTTGATTTTAACGATGTAGAAAATGAGCTTGATGAGAATAATTACAATATTTTAATAAACTTTATAGTTTTAAAAACAATGTTTAATAATTTTATATGTAAAGAGTGTTGTTCAAATGATGGAAAGCTGTTACTAAAAAACAATTTACAAAACAAAAATGGGTTCTCATACGAGTTACAGTTATCATGTGATACATGTGAATATTTCTCAATATACGATAGATCGTTTCAAAGTTATAAAAAAATCTTAACCTCTCCAGGAAAACCTCTTGCAGCAGTAAACCTTAATGCTACTGTAGCTTTAAGAGAACTTGGCAAAGGTTATGAATCTTTGCGTACTTTTGCAGCATTGATAAATATGCCACCTCCTATGACGCCAAAAAACTTTAACTATTTGACTAATAAATTATACAAAGCATATGAGGCTGTTGCTATTCAAAGTACTACTAGAGCTGCATTCCAGACCAGAATGAATTTTTGTGTTGATCATAATGAACCTATAAATTGTCAGGTATCTGTTGATGGTACCTGGCAAAAGCGTGGACATCAATCGCTAAATGGTTTTGTAACCATAATTTCAAGAGAGAATGGAAAGTGCTAAGATGCCATTGTTCTTTCAAAAAAATGCAGAGGTTATTTGCACTTGAAAACGAAAACCCTTAATCCTGGATATCTTTATTGGAGTTTAAATCGTGATGTGATGCTAATCATGAAAAATCATCAGGTGCAATTGAATCATGTGGGGCAGTGATATTATTTTCTCGATTGATAATGAAGAATAATTTAAGGTACACTTCATATATTGGGGATGGTGATACCTCTTCTTCACTGATGTTGTTTCCTCAAAACCCTATGGCAATATAAGTATTGAGAAACTGGAATGTGTTGGTAACGTTCAAAAACGAACGGGAACTCGTCTTCGTAACTTGCGTCAAAATCAAAAAGACAAAAAACTTATTGATATTAAACTTGGTCAAATTAGTCTAAGTGGCAAAGGTAACCTCACAGACGAAGCAATAAATTTGTTTCAAAACAATTACGGCATGGCCATACGACAAAATGTTGACAATCTCTATAATATGCAGATATCCGTATGTGCTGTGCTTTTTCATAATTCTGAAATTGAGCATGAAAACATCCGCCATCAATTTTGTCCAAAGACAAAAACAAGCTGGTGCTTGTGGCAGTCGGATAAACTAACTAACTTATCTAAATATCAAAAGAAATTGACCCTTCCATTAGCTATTCACGAAGTTGTAATTCCTATATTTAAAGTTCCATCTAATCAAGATTTACCAAAAAAGTGACTTCATGGTCAAGCACAGAATGATAATGAAAGCTTGAATAGTGTTATTTGGAAAAGATGCCCAAAAGATATATATGTTAGTAAAAGGTCTTTAGAAAAATTTTTAAATTCAGCTATTATTTCGTTTAATGATGGTTTTCAAGGCGTTTTAGAAGTGTTTAAAACTTTAGGAGTTATCACTGGGAGGTTTATGATTGATGCTTCAAAATTACATGATGCATTACGTATATCAAACGGATATTATAAATTCACCAATAAATGAAAAGTTAGAAGGCAAAAAGTAAGAGGAATTAAAAAAGGGTTCTTAGATAAAGAAGCAGAAGAAGAACCTGTTTTTTTATTTAATATTATTTTTAGTAGTAGTAGTAGTAGTAGTAGTAGTAGTAGTAGTAGTAGTAGTAGTAGTAGTAGTAGTAGTAGTAGTAGTAGTAGTAGTAGTAGTAGTAGTAGTAGTAGTAGTAGTAGTAGTAGTAGTAGTAGTAGTAGTAGTAGTAGTAGTAGTAGTAGTAGTAGTAGTAGTAGTAGTAGTAGTAGTAGTAGTAGTAGTAGTAGTAGTAGTAGTAGTAGTAATACTGGCATTATAATTTTCAAAAATCTAAAACCAGAATGTAAAAAAAAAACATTCTAAAGTAAATTAGCTTACCACTCTTATGCTGCTTTGCATCTGAAAATAAAATATAGATCGTTATAATAATTATTTGTGGAGCTCACATAAAGAAAAACAAAACCTGCAAGAAATAATAGAAACTCACATATAGAGGCTATACATTGGTGCAAATCATTCCTTCCCATAGCTTTCAGAGATTTCTGTATGTAAGTTATGTAATCATTTGGGTGGAGTTCACCAAGCTTTATTAGAAATTTTTCAACTTTAGACTTATCTCCTCCTCTCACATCATGATCTATTTGCTCAATAATAGCATTCACATTAATGCTACAATTAGTAAGACGAGCAAATCTTTTCCAATCTGTCATTTTCTCAATTATAATATTCTTTACTTTTGCGTCTGTGCCTAAATAGAAACAGATATGCTTTTGCAACTAAATAAGGTTATGTTATAGCTTACTATAATACATAAATCAATCCATTCTTACACTTTTAAAAATTTAATTACTTAAAGATGGTATTGCCACAAATAATTATGAAGACGTAATTATTTGCAGTGCTTACACAACTATTGAAGCTTTTATCATTCCTGTTAGTAAAGCTCTAACATTTACAACATATATAACCCGCTCGTTTTAAAGTCATTTTATGCAGAAAATATTCTCTTTTTAATAATCTACAACAAAAAACAAATTAAATGCATTTGCAAAGTGCACTCTTGAAAGTATCAGCGATTCACTAACTTTCAACTCAGAACCATTGATCAAAAGTTATTACATCATCATCCTACAGTTAAATACAAAGCAAAAAGTTATTTACAGGGTTTTAAATCTATTTTTAAGCCCTTATCACAACCAACCTTTAGTCCCCTATTTTATGGCACCAATATTTTTATCAGAATAAAAGCTGTCAATATTTGCTAGAAAGAAAAACGCCTTAAAGTAAGAACAGTCATCAAAAATGCAATTGCACAGCTTTAGACCTGCATAACCTCAACTTTAATTTAACAATTATGAACTTGGTTGTCTTGATTGCAAATTGTCTTGATTGTTTTGAATTTTGTCGAATTTGACTAACACTTTTAGATACTTGCAGGTCTTTACAAATACCGTAAGATGGCTTTGGCCCTACAGGATGACTTTAGCCCAAGCAAAATCTTTGTTTAAAAATGGTTTAAAATCGATACCTCAAGGTATGCCGGTTAATGTTTAGTAGCAAATTGTAGGAAATTTATTATTTATTTAGTCTAACTTAGTTTACTTAACTCGAGTCTTTGTGATATTATTGTAAGTTGCACTTTAGAAGAAGCACCTAAAATCCGAATTTTTTTAGGTGTGTAAACTTTAACATCGATAGCAGTACCTGGAGAAGGTTTTTTATAGGAATATACACTGAATTAACTTTAAACCATTAGTGTTTGATTCTATCTTGTTTTGAAAGCTTAACAGTTTATTACTTTTATGCAATTGAGATTAAAAAAAAATAGGTTGTCTTAGGCCCACTACATAGGGTGACATTGGCCCGGGCTAAAGTCACCCCATGTATTAGAGTAAACCTTTTTTAGTGATCATTTATAGATATTATGGTAGTTACTATGTTGGAATGAAAAGTTTTGTAGTAGTAAAATTGTTTAGCTCTTAGTTTAAATATGCCACAAAATTACAAGCCAAATCGTGGAAAAAGAAAATATGTTACTTATACTTTAGAACAGTTAGACAATGTATTAAAAGATTTAAAGAATGGTATATTTACTCAACGACAAGCAGCTTTGAAATACGATATACCAAGGTCAACATTAAAAAATAAAATAAAACAGACATATGAGCAATTCCACGACCGTCACAGCGTGACAACCGTCTTTTTTTTTGCCTTTAGCCTTCAATATTTTATTATTAAATATATATAAAAAGAATTTTTTTTTGCTATTTTGTTAGCTCGTAAAAAGTGCTACAAAAAAAAAGAAAAAAAATTAGGGTGGATATATTAGCCTCTTATTCATGCGAGAAAATATAAAACGTCACAGCGTGACCAAAATTCTCTCACTGTTTTTTAGTTTTTAGATCAACATCGCGATTCAGCTAATATAGATGAACTGAATTATTAACTTGGCATTAAACAAAAAGTTTAGACATTACTCTTACAAGTTTTATAGCTAAATAACATTTATTTAATTAAATTTCAAACAGGTGCACCTTTAATTAACTAGTGGTAAACGTCACAGCGTGACGTCACAGCGTGACCAGACACATTTGGGTAATTATAAACCAGGTAAATGGGCTGTTTTTAATAAATTTAAAACTAAATAGAGAAGTATTAGACAAATATATAATTACATCTTCATAAAAATAGTTTTTACATAGCAATCTGCCGAACACGCCCATACTATATCAGTGTCAAATCGCGTCCATATTATATTGCTGTCATATATACAACGTTTTAAAGTTTTTTGGTGATTTCGTCTGAAGACGTAAGTTGTTTCACTAAATACTTGGCACTTGAATAGGGTCGCATTTCTATTTTACCATTATTGTTTTGAATTAGGTGCGCTGCAAATATTCCTGGTTTTGCTGGTGCTTTTGTAAATAACTCATCAATTTTAAATTTTTTTATTGTATTTATAATATCTTCCATAGAAACAAAATAGACATTGAAATTAGTCTCATTTTTAACAGCTTCATGAAAAGTTATGGCATCAGTTATCATACATTTTCTCTGGATTATTTTTTGCGTTGCTATTCTTTTAACGGTCCCACCAATAGCATCTACTGGTCCTTTCCCATGAGAAGCAGCGAAAAAGTTCCAGAATAATTTTAAACCATGCTGTTCTTCCAACCAGGGTATTGCTGATGCAATAAAACGATTTTTAAATTGATTGCTTGGGCCGTCTGTCCAAACCTGTAGTATTTTAACACTTGATTCAATATGCTTAGATAATAAACTATGAACAAATACAAGAATAGATTCTTTTGAATGGCTTAAATCATCTGAAACTATGACAGCTGATGAGCATGAATTTTGGTACCAAAATACAGCAGTAAAAACAGTAACTTGCTTCTTGTGCCAATGTGCTGACTGCACTTCATCTTGCCACAAAGTTGAAAAATTTTCAGCAAAATCCACTTGAAGAACGGCTGTGTCTTGATTACTTTGAAGTTGGACCTTATGATCACGATATGTAATTGATTGTTTCTGTTTAATAAAATAATGCCAAAGAAATGAAGGTAAAGATTTTGAAAAGCTGCTGTAAAGATCATCAACTCTTCCCTTTTTTTCAATTTTTTTAATATATTCCTTTCCATTACCTTCTGCAACTTTTTCCCATTGGTACCATGTAATGCATTTATTCTTGTCAATTTCATTCAAAAGAAATAGATTATGAAACTTTGCAGCATTTTTACATGTGGTACACATATTATTATAACAAATGTCTTTTTCACCATCACATACAATGCTTAGAGGAAATTTATGTGAATACAATGGAAAATTTGAATCAAACTTGTGCAAGGCTTCAAGGATAAGAATTATATTTTGATGCTGTTGACAGCAACAAACGTTTCTTGACATTGAACTAGACAAAAGCACATGTGGTGGGCGTAAACTAGCAAACTTTGATTTTCCGACTGATTCTTCAGGATAATCACTTTTAAAAACAGCATAAGCTTCATTAACATTCATATACAAATGACGTTTTTGCACAGTTTCTTTCTTGTTCTTTAATCTCACCACAATGGTGTCTCTTTTACCGGGTGCTTGACGGGATATATCATCACGCTGGTAAAAATCAAGAACCAATTTTACAGTTAAAGCATCTAATGCATTTTTACTAATTATTTTTTCTGGGCTTGGGATTTCATTCATTTTTGTTAAAAGTTTTTGTACAACTTTAGCCCTCTTTCTGGGTGATTTTGGTAGTGCTGACTCGGCTCTCTTAACAGCTTTTCCAAGAGTGCTAGCAGATTTGTAAGGGGGTGATGTAACAGCTACAGATTTTGATTCTGCTATTTTTTGTCTGCTCTTTCTCTTTCGCTGCCTTTCTTTTTCTCGTTCAGCCTCCAAATTAGCGAGTCTTCTTTCTTTTCTTTTTTTTGATTCTTTTTCTTTAACTACTTTTTTGCCAAACTTTTCTAACTGTCTTTCACGATATTTCTTTTGACGCTCAGCATGAGTAAGAGGCATGTTAAACCCTTGAAAGATTAAAAAAAAGGCAACACATTAGTTATGGAGATGCACGTATTACATCTAAGGCTCAATGGAGTTACAGTTATCCCTTAGAGAGGCTCTATGTATCTCAAAAGAGAGCCTCAAGGATAGCTGAGCATTCATCCTCCAAATGTTGCCTATGCAAAACATACCTGTAATTTGTAGTTTTTGTAGATGATGTAAAAGAAAGTAGGCTGCTCAGTAATCTGGGTCCTTAAAGTTGATAAAAACTCAATTGTGGTTTCAGTTTAGCAGTTTTAAATTTTGTTTTAAATGTTGTTAAAAAATTGTCACGCCGTGACGTCACGCCGTGACATAAAAAGATTCTAAAAATAACTTGAGCTAATTACTTTTTTAAACATGTTAGTATTTTTTTAGATGTACTAGATTGAGTTCTCATTGCGCTGGATTTTTGAAACCCTAAGTTTTACTGGTTGTCTAAGAAATAAAACGATTGGTACCCTAATTGTCACAGCGTGACATGTCACAGCGTGACAATAGTGGTAATAGCATTTGATTAAAACAAATGGTATTCTGAATTCGTATGGCAATAAGTATGTTTTTATCATAAGTAGGAATGATTAGTGCAGCTAAAAACCTTATTGCAATGAGCAAGACAGTTTTGAATTTTTTACAGGTTCAATTTAACTTTGGTGATTAAAAATGAATTAAATTATTGCAAAAACGCCTACTTTTACCTTCTGTTTCAGCCCATGTTATTTTTTATAATAGCGGCATACTATAATAAGCTATATATTTTCTGAAAGAGGAGAAGTCGAGCTTTCTACTGATATATAGTATTATCTATATTGGGTTGGTTTAATTTTATCATTTTTTGTGAGACGGTCGTGGAATAGCTGATATCCTAAAAAGTATGGTGGTCAGCAAATATTTACATCAAAAGAAGAAGACATGTTTAAGGCATATGCAATAAAATCGTTTTAAAAAAGTTTGGTTTTCCTGTTGATAAATATGATTTAAGATGCATAGTAAAAGGGTATTTAGAGAAAAAAGGCGTCGTTATACCTCAGTTCAAAAAGAATTTTCCAGGTGGCGATTGGATTCGATCTTTTTTAAAAAAAAATCCAGAACTTACAGTAAGATTTGCAAGCAACATAAAGCGAAAGAGAGCAGAAATAGGAACGACTGTGATTGATAACTACTTTATAAATCTATCAATTGAAATAAGTAATATATCACCTGATAATATATGGAATTATGATGAAACCAATCTCAGTGATGATCCAGGTAAAAAAAAAAAATTAACAAAGCGTGGATGTAAGTATCCTGAACGCATAATTAATTCTACAAAGACCTCGTTTTCTGTAATGTTTTGTGGGAATGCTAATGATGAATTGCTACCACCTTATGTTGTTTACAAAGCTGAGTCGTTATGGAATACATGAATGGAACATGGGCCACCAAAAGCACGTTAAAACAGATCAAAAAGTGGTTGATTTGACTCAACATGTTTTGAGGACTGGTTTTTCTCTTTACTTCTTCTAAGACTTAAGTAGGCTCAAGGAAGAAGTGTCATTATAGATGATAACGTATCTTCACATTTGAGCATTGCAGTAATGGATGCATATCAAATCAATAACATAGGATTTGTGGCATTACCAGCAAACTCTACACGTCTCACGCAGCCATTAAATGTTGCCTACTTTAGACCTATGAAGATTAACTGGCGCAAAATGTTATGTGAATGGAAGGAGAAAGGAAAAGGAAGGAGAGTTGCTTCTCTTCCTTAAGATGAATTTCCTAGACTTTTTGACCGTTTAATTACCAACTTAAATGAACATGGGAATGATAACCTTAGAGCTGGTTTTCGCAAAACTGGAATTTTTCCATTAGACAAGTCTCAAGTGCTTTCACGACTACCATGTTGTAATGTAGGTTTAGACTCAACTACTGATTTAGTAAGCCAATCATTTTTAGATCATTTATGTAAGTCACTGGATGATCCCTCAGATGGTTCTAAAAACCAAAGCGACGTAAAGTATGTGCTGTCCCAGGTAAAATCTTATGTTCAACAGATATATCATCTTGTGTTATAAATGAAAATAATAGATTAAATTCAAATAATGTAGATACACCTATCAGTATTATAAATGCAATTGAGACCAACAACATTGACTTTGCTGGCCCAAGTACAAATACTGGAACTACTGAGACTTCTAATCTAACTTTTGCGGATGTAAGTTTAGTCGTAGAAAGTCATACAGAATCTTTAGATCATTCGGCATTAGGCAAAAAGAACTTTCAAAATATTGTTAAATCTTGTAGAGAATTGTTATGTATTGTTAAATGCAATGGAGAGTTAAATCCTGGACAGGTTTGTTTATTTATTTTGAATTATTTATATTTAGCTAATCAATTAGTAAACTTTATAACTAACTATTTTGATAACTAATATTATTTAATGTAATAGCTATTGAATAATTTTAAAGTAACTTTGGAAATTTTTTTTTTTGCAATTGAAAAAATTAAGAAAAAAAGGAGCAGAAATTACTATTATGAAAAAAAAGGACTTAACTGGAAATGGTCACTACCAGCAGTGCAACTTTTTTTTCCCCAGTCTGAAATAGTCGATTTTTTTGAGGAACGAAAGAAAATCTCGAAAAGAGGAAATTATTCAGTTCCAGAACTTTTTCACTAAATTTTTTAAAACATTTTTTTAGTCAATTTTGTTTACTTTATACCTAAACTGTTTTGTTTACTTGGTACCTATACTTGTTTAGTTTGTACCTATATTTTATTTACTGTATACAAGAACTTTGTTACTACATCTTTTTTTGTCACTTTATATTTGTAAATTTATTTTCTTTGCCTAAATATTATTGGTTTTATTGTTATTTTGCTTCCTTTAGTCCCTTTTTACAGGGTTGGGCCAAAGTCAACACACATGGCGAGTTTGGCTCACCATTGAAACCATCCAAAAGATACTTCAGGTAAGTAATTTTCAAATGGGAGACAGATAGTTCTAACTGTCCTTTCTATGTACTTCTAATAGTACTTAGTGTTTGAGGAAATAACTTTTGTGGCTTTCATGCAATAGACATTAAGGTGCAAAATGGGCCAAAGCCACCCAATCTTACGGTACTAAATTCAAATATTAGAGAAAAATGTTAATAATATTAAATGAAAAAATATAAACACATATATTTCTTTGTCCTTCAAAAGAATATTTCTAATATCAGATAATCTATTTGTGAATTTATTGTACACTGTATTATATCTACATTGCGAATTTCTTCTATTTCTTCTAGCACTGGTTTCACCGTGTTAGTAAAAATCATGAAATAGTTACAAAATTAGAGCATACTTTACAAATTTAATTTATTTTAGCAGTATTTTCATTTTATTATGTAGAAATACAAATAAATTTCTACTCATTATTCTTCTAAAAACCTTTGACTCTTTGATTCCCAGCTCTCAACTTTTACTCTCCATTGTAGGTTGAAATTACTATAGCAGAAACTATTACCTAAAACTGAAACATCTAACACTGTCGTAGTACTAATTAAAGAAAAATTGGCGTCAGATTGCAGGAGGACTTCATTCAAATAATTTTAAACTTACCTTAATAATACTTAATAAAATTTAATAATATTTGTAAAACTTTTTTGTATTGCATTAGTAGAATTTGCCCCCAAAGTTTTATCAATATATAATATACGAAAGGCCTTTGTGATATTGTACACTAAGTTATGCCAAGGTTGAATATCTTTTCTTTCATCTGCATTTTTGAGAGTATCGTATTAGTTGAAATCTATTTTAATTTCATAGCACATGCTTGCTTTTATTTTTATAATTTTTCTTACATACATTCAAACAAACATACAAACATACATACATACATATATACATACATACATACATACATACATACATACATACATACATACATACATACATACATACATACATACATACATACATACATACATACATACATACATACATACATACATACATACATACATACATACATACATACATACATACATACATACATACATACATACATACATACATACATACATACATACATACATACATACATACATACATACATACATACATACATACATACATACATACATACATACATACATACATACATACATACATACATACATACATACATACATACATACATACATACATACATACATACATACATACATACATACATACATACATACATACATACATACATACATACATACATACATACATACATACATACATACATACATACATACATACATACATACATACATACATACCTCAATTATTAAATGAGACAAGCATATAGAAAATTGAAAAGTCTTGTGTTGGTGTACATAAAAGAAGTAAAATATTTATAAAAACATAAAAATCGTTTAGGAATAAATTGGGATGTATTTTCTTTGCTTTAATGCTAATAAATATGCAAGGAACAATTACAAATTAGAGAGTAAAAAAATTGAGAAAGCAGAAGTTCTAAAACAAATGTTATAAATACACAAATGTATATCATAACTCCATGATCCAAAGCACTTGTTGCTTAATTGTATAGATCAATAACATTATGTAGAATTAATAGAATTGGTTAAGAGTATTGCACTTTGATGGTTGGTACATACACAAACAGCATGAGTTCCTGATGCTCCAACAGTTATACACCTCTTCAGTCTTAAGATACAGAGTTTGGAAAACGCAATAATCTCTTGAGAATATTTAGTTTTAAAAGACAAAAATCTGTTCTTTAAGATTACATAAAGTCAGACAATTTTGCATGTGTTGGTTACAACCAATACTTACATAATCTTTTTGAAGAGGCGTTTGCCTAATAAATTTTACATCATTTAATGTTATTTGAAAAAGTGTTTTTCCTTTCTTGGTGTTTGGAACTGCAAATATCCTATGTTTCCTTTAGATGTGTGTTTTATGAATTTTGTATTCTCGGAAGTTTACTTTTGAAATTTGCTCTTTATACTTCAAAATTGTTTTTCTAACTACTTTTGACTTATTTTCAGTTTATTTTTGCACATCTTTTAACCTACTTATATCTTAAATAAATTAAAACCAACACAAAATAAATTGGAATTTCCCTAAAAAAAAATGGTTCAAATTCTGTTAAATAGAGCTCCTGTTGGGCTACAGCTCTTTGCTGAGTCTGTAGAAAACTGTGCAAAAGTATCAGTGCTAAAGGATGGACTAATGGCACAATTTTAATGCATTGACTGATGCATTTTGCTGCTGTTATCAAGTCATCTAAAAATTATTCTTACTTACTTTTGCTTGCTATTCATCATAGCCATAACACACTTGAGGTGGTTAATATTGCTAGAGAATGACACAAGGCTTATCACATCTCCACACTGTAATCATAAGCCACTAGACCATAATTTTTTCAAATCTCTTAAAAATAGTTATTACGAGACAGGTAACTGGATGCTTAACAATCCAGGATGCAAAATATCTTTTATTGAAGAAGTAATTATACTTAAAACTACGCTTATTTCCAAGTTTAAAAAAAACCACAAAAAATTATAAAAATGTTTTTTGAAAAAGACTTTTTTAGTCTACTTATCAATAAGAATATATAATATTTTAACTATTTTCCTATGTATGAAAATTAAGAGATATTTAAAGAAGCACTTGAAAGACAATAATTTATAGCAGATATTTAAAGAAAAAATATAAATTAGAAATTTCAAGTGAAGTTTCAATTAGAAACTTAAAGAAGATGAAGTACTTAATTTAAATTAGAAATTTAAATTTCAAGTTTGATGTGGAAACGTAAACTAGAGAATCAAAGAAGTTAAAAGTAGAAACTTAAATTACAACTTCATGTTAGAAATTTGTATAATAATATTAATAATAATAATAATAATAATAATAATAATAATAATAATAATAATAATAATAATAATAATAATAATAATAATAATAATAATAATAATAATAATAATAATAGTAATAATAATAATAATAATAATAATAATAATAATAATAATAATAATAATAATAATAATAATAATAATAATAATAATAATAATAATAATAATAATAACAATAACAATAACAATAATAATAATAATAATAATAATAATAATAATAATAACAATAACAATAATAATAATAATAATAATAATAATAATATCAATAACAATAATTATAATAATAATAATAATAATAATAATAATAATAATAATAATAATAATAATAATAATAATAATAATAATAATAATAATAATAATAATAATAATAATAATAATAATAATAGTAATAATAATAATAATAATAATAATAATAATAATAATAATAATAATAATAATAATAATAATAATAAAAATAATAATAATAATAATAATAATAATAATAATAATAATAATAATAAAAATGTACAAAATCATATGTGGAGCACAACAACAGAAGATGTTGTGCTATAACAGGTATAAATCTTTTAAACATAGCATTATTTACCTTTCAATGTATATAAATATTATTTACTATTTTATAAGTCACTTTTGCAATATTCTGATTTATCAAGTTTATTTTTGAATTGGTCAATTGTTATTGATTCGACAATATGTGATGGTAAACCATTCCAAGCATTTACGACTCTTCACGAGAAGAAGTTATATCTAGCATTACTCTTACAGTATGCCTTTGTTAACTTTTGGTTATGACTACGAAAATTGTAAGGTTTTAATTAAACTTTAGATATTGAGTCGTTTATCCAATTTATTTCCTCATAACCGTTCTGTATTTTATATTGAAAAATAAGATCTCCTCTTAAACGACGCTCTTCTGGAGTTGTTAATTGCAATAACTGTAGCCTTTTTTCATTTGGCATTTTTTTAAAAGCTGGTACGAGTTTTGTTGCCCTTCTCTGTACTTTTTCTAACCTTAAGATGTCTTGCTTCAGATAAGGACACCATACTTGGATTGCAAACTCAAGATGGGGTCTTACTAAAGTCGTGTACAATTTTTTTACCATATTCGAGTCAAAATATTTAAAAGTTCGTTTAATAAGAGCTAGCATTTTATTTGATTTTCCGACAGCTTTATCAATATGACTGGTCCATTTAAAATTAGATTGTATTATTACTCTTAAATCTCGTTCTACTTTTGATGTTGCTAAGATATTATTCTGTTGAGTTTCAGCGTCGAACATTGAATAAGTTATACATGAATTTTTAAAGCCAATGTGCATAATTTTACACTTTTCATAGTTAAATTTCATTAACCATAATGACGACCATTTCATAATATTATCGATATCTAGTAGTAATTTGTTTATGCGGATATCTTCATCTGATTTAAAAATATTTATAATTTTGCTATCATCTGCATATAATTTAATATATTTTTTTAATGTGTCTGGCAGATCGTTTATAAAAATAAGAAATAGAAGAGGCCCAAGGACAGAACCTTGTGGAACTCCACTCTCAACTGTTAGCCATTTTGATACACAATCCCCTAAAACTACTCGCTGCTTTCTATTATGTAAATAGGCTTCTATCCAATTTAGAATTACTCCATAAACACCATATGATATTAACTTTAACATCAATCGCATATGAGGTACTTTATCAAAAGCTTTTGAGAAATCTGTATACAACATATCAACGCACCAGCCATTTTCAATAGCATCAAATAAAATATCTTGTGTTTCTAGTAGATTAGTAGTACAGCTTTTGTTCTTTCGAAAACCATGTTGATCACTATTTAACAAATTGTTTGTTATCATGTAATCCATTATTTTGTCACCTAAGATTGATTCTAGAAGTTTGCATGGTATTGACGTTAATGAAATTGGTCTATAGTTTGCAGGATCATTTTTATCTCCATTCTTGTATATAGGTGTTACATTTGCCATTTTCCATATGAGTGGAATTTGTTCTTCTTTTAAGGATCTTTTGAACAGTAACTCTAGAGGTTTGCAAAACTATTTTGACATTTTTTTAACACATATGAACTTACACCATCTGCTCCTAATGCTTTATTGACATTTAGTTCACTTAGTTTAATTCTAACGGTGTCTTGAGTTATTACTGAGTCTATATCTCATTCTAAAATCTTGCTTGTTTTTACTGTAATGTTAGGAAAATTTGTTAGATCTTCTATAAGAAATACTGAATGAAAGTTTTCATTGAGGATATTAGCAATATTATCACGATTTGTTTGTAAAGAACCATTTTTATCTGTTATCATATTAATGCCTGATTTTATTTTTCTGTTTAAATTCACATATGCAGAAAATAGTTTTGGATTTTCTTTTGATGACTCTGCTATTTTTTTTCATAGTTTATTCTTTTCGATTTAACTAGATTTTTTATTGTTTTGTTGATTAAAAAATATTGGACTTTTAGCTTGTCACATTTAAAACCATTAGATAATAGTTTGTGCCATAAGCTTGTTTCGTTTTTCATTGCTTTTTTTTGCTTCTCTATCAATCCAAGGTTTGGGCCGTAATTTGTTATTGAAGTTTATATTTTTTTTAGGAATGTATTCTACTGTTGTAGAATTCATTATAGATATTTAGGAATATTTCATAGTACTCATTATTACTATTTTTTCCAAAAAGACTTTCCCAATCATTTTCATTAATAGCTTTATTTATGACTGTGTAATTACCAAGTTTATAGTTTAATCCAGATTTCCCAAAACATGACATTTCATTTTTAGTAGTGTTTTTTACGAAATATTTCCAGCTAAGTATTTGGTGTCCCTTTCTAGTGTTGCCAGAAGTTGGGTTATGATGGATTTATTTATACGTTCAGTTGTTTCTGTTAAAATTAAATCTACGATATTACCATTAATTAAATCTGCATTATATGTAGGTGATATAACTGCTTGATGTAAGTAGTTGTCATTTACATATTCAACAAATTTTGTGGAGTAGTTATCATATTTTTTCATGTTTTAAACATTGTTTTTTTTTCCATATTATATTTGGATAATAAAAATCTCCTGAAATAAGTAAACCAGAGTACCTATTATGATCAATTTTATTTTTAGCTGTTTCTATTATTTTACAAATATAGTTATTTATTTCTTCAGATGCATCAGGTGGTCGATAAATACAGCAATGTAAAATTTGTTCATTTTTTATACCTAAAATACACCAAATATGTTCAATGTTGATGTTTTTAGTAAGACTATCATTGGGTGAGTAAACTACAAAACTTTCTTTTACATAGATAGCAACACCACCTCCACGTGTTTTAACTGAACGACTTTTTGATCTATTATTAAGGAATATTTGATAACCATTTACATGTGTAACTGAGTTTTCATTAAACCAAGTTTCTGTAAACATATAGATATCAGGTTTAGAGGATGCAACATCTAATAGAAACAAGTCAAATTTATTGTTTAGTGATGTAACATTTGTGTATCTACAACTTAGACAATTTTTATTTATATCTATGCTATGTTTTTCGGAATTAATTACATCACGAGTCTGAGATTTTTTAACATATTTAGTCAATGTGTTAGTTGCAATGTTTTTTTTTATTGAATTTATTATTAGACAAAATTGGTTTGAATGAACTAATATTTAAACTCATTGATTGCTAATT
Source organism: Hydra viridissima (assembly GCF_058129835.1). Classification (NCBI taxonomy): domain Eukaryota; kingdom Metazoa; phylum Cnidaria; class Hydrozoa; order Anthoathecata; family Hydridae; genus Hydra; species Hydra viridissima. Next base: position 22,524,269 of record NW_028324300.1, on the reverse strand, counting down.
TTGTGTACGTTTTAATTTCACTATTTTGTAATCTCTGATATCAATAATATATCGACGATGCTTTAGTAATTGAAGCATTTAGTTCTTTAGTTTGATTTGCTTAGTTGATACATAAGGTAACTTTCTGCTTCAGTCATAGCAACGTTAAAATAAATACCATTAATTTTGTCCTTGTTATTGCATGCATTTTTCAACATTAAATTTATACAGGCTTTACTTTCTAATTCAAGAATTATTGGCGCTGATTTACCTTCTATTTTAGAACTTAAACGTGTCAATTTTTTTATCTTTATACTTTCTGAGTTAATTTTAGACATAATTGTGTTTATTTCATTTTGGTCAAGCTTTTTTTTCCCTAAAATATCATCATTACATTGGGTTATTCCATAAATTAGTATGTTATTTTCTTTTTTCATTCGTTCTGCTGTTTCATTTGCAATAGTATTGATGATGTTAATATGCTCTTTAGTCTTCTTAATGTTCTTTCCAGCTACGATGTTCCATGCTTTTTTGCTTTCAAAAACAACCTTATCTAAAGTTTGTACATTCTTGTTCTGTCTTTCTAAAACTTCTAAATGTTCAGTTCGATGTATTAGGTTTTTAATGATTTCGACTTTTTCATCTAGCTTATTTTCTAGAATCTTTACTTTTTCAGTCAAATCTTTTACTGCTGCCATCGCCATGCTCTATTTTCTTGGGCTCTGTTTTCTTGATACAATAACAGAAGATTTTTATTGGTTTATATTTTTTTACTAAATTACGATCGCCATCTTTAAACGGCGCGTCCGCATAAGAATTCAAAATAAAAAAATATATTAGAAATTTAAAATTTAAATTAGAAATCTAAAAATGTTTACTTGAAGAGTACTTGGTGATTCAAGTACACATTTTTCAAGTACACATTTCATGCACTTGGTATTTGTGCTTAAGCCGTATACTCTGCCATTAGTTTGATAAAAACTAATAGTTTTACTGTGTTGCATATATTGAGTATTAAAGTCATCTTTCTGATCATGTGATATTTTACAATAAAATCATTAAAATGGCAGCAGCATGTGTTGTGAATTTACCGACAATAATAGAAACCAAATGTAATCCAAATTAGAGTCCAAATTAAAAGTTATTTTGTGGCAAAGTTTGCTCTGAGAAGTAAAAGTATTTGTTTAATTGCGCCATTCTCAGATCCACATGCTATTATTGTTGCTTCTGCCATTTTATAGAATTTATTGCAATATATCACATGATCAGAAAGATGATTATTAATCTATTATTTGTTTGTCATGCAATTTAAAGATCTTAACTAAACAAAACTGATACAACGAAAACATGAGTAATTCAAGGTTGGTTATTGTGCAGTAATTGGATAAAAGGATAAAACTCTCTTTCAAGAGCATTATGATCAAGATTCAAAAGATGCAGTTGTTGAAACACTTAAAAAGTACCCAGGAAGCATACGTTGAAACAACGTTGAAATAACTTTGGGTATAAACTATAGCACAAGAATATGCCCTTAATATCTCTAGGCTATGCTGCATTAGGATAATCTTTAAAATTACAATAAAATTATAAAAAACTAAAAATAAAGTTTCATTTAAACAATAACTTTAGCCAAAAAGGAAATCTCAACTCATTAAAACTCGTTACCTAATTTAAAAAAAAAAAACTTTCTGTATTAAAAAAATTATTATTATCATTAACTATTTACAAGAGATTTTTAAAAATAGACCAAGACTTTTGGTGTTGCTTAACATTGAAAACACCTCTTGATAGAATGCTTTTTTATAACCTTTATTTTCATTAAAATGTGATAGGTTTTGAGTGAGAGTTTAATCTCTACTGTTTTTTAAAGAACAAAAGTTAAGCAGAAAATAGTTTTAATATCATTTAATAGACCTTTAAATAAAAGATTTGTTAAACAATGTTTAAACTATTTTCTGCTTAACTGTTTTCATTATTTTTTGTAAAAACCAAGTTTAATTTAACTGAAACTATGATTGACATTTCAAAATTTAAAATTAATACTAATGTCAACAATACATTTAATGCATAAAACATAGATAAATGCACCTGTCTTATCTATATCAGTTGATGCAGGAGGTTGAGGTAGAAAAGCCGGTGGTGATATTGGTAGAGGTGGTGTTATAGTTGGTAAAGCTGGTAAAGGTGATTTTGTTTCTTCTTTGATAACCTCTACATAATTGGATGGAAATAATCCTACTTTTCCATTTAATCTACCTTTCCACCATCCTCCATAACTATCATCTAAAATTTCCACAATTTCTCCAACTTTCAGTGCTAATTCATCATCCTCCTCAGGATCATACTCAAACGCAACTCTTGCTTTATTTACAGTGCTAGCTATTTTTGCATTAGTTGGTGTTGATGGTTGAGGAGGCGAAATTGTATCTTTGACGACTTCAACAAAGTTTGTGGGAAAGAGTCCACGTTTCCCATTAATTTCATCCCCCCACCACTCACTAACATTTTGATAAACATTATTTATAACTTGACCAACCACTAGTGTGAGTTCATCTGGTTGTTCAGATTCATATTCAACAAGCAGTTTAGTAGAAACTAAAATAAGAAAAAAAATATCCAAAAACTCTATAAAAAAGTTTACAAGAAATCCTAAATTATATATTAAGTGGTTAGCATATGTACATTTTCATCTCCAAAACTATTTCAATTCGTAATTGTGTTATGCTTTAAAGCAATGTCGAAGCTTATTTCAATCATTAAGTAGTTTAGTATCATTTTATCATTATTGAATAATTGTTTGATGAAGATTAAATATCATTTTAAAAAAATATATATATATTTTTTTCTATATAACTAAACTAAAATCAAAGTTATTATGATTAAAATTATATATCAAATTTCAATTACGAACATATTAAATTTAACGATTTTTGAAAAAATAAAAAATGTATATCTTTATATGAATCACTTTGATAATGAAGAATTAATTAGTGTTTGAAACAAAAATATATACTTTTATGATCCACTCTAATAAAGAAACGAATAATTTTTTGAAACGAAACTTTACAAAATAACTTCGGCCTGCTCGTTTTATTCTAAAATATTCTCAAAATATTTTTGGCAGCAGAGTTAAAGTTAAACTATATATTATTGTGTCGAAAAATCAGTTGAAATTTATGAAGATTTTTTCACAGAAAGTGGGAGCCACAAGTAAAAGAAAATGATAAGCTTAATACTTCAATAAAAACCCATACAGGGTTTCACCAGTCAAATTAAATTTCTGTTGTAAAACAAAATTTTGAAGAAACTTTTTTTGATATTATATGCAAAAATCTATGTCAAACCATCCAGACTATGATAGCCTTTTATCCCTAAATTATATGATCTTTACATTGTTTGTATCTCATAATAAATAAAAAGTTGCAAAAATTGTAATACAAATATGAATTGGTTATTTAGATATTGGTACTATTATTACTACTACTACTATTATTACTACTACTACTACTACTGCTGCTGCTGCTGCTGCTGCTGCTGCTGCTGCTACTATTACTACTGTTGTTACTTTTATTATTATTATCATCTTAGTTACTATCATTTATATTATTACAGATATTTATATTGTTTGTTTGTATTGTTACTTATCTTAGTGCCATTGTTATTACTACTATCATTACTATTGTGACAATAAAATATAAAATTAATAATAATAATGATAATAAAAATGGTACAAAAAATTGTTAACATCAGTAACAAAAAAACAACAATAATGATGAAAAAAATAAATAAATAAAAGAATTATGATATAATTTTATTTTATAAAGTTTTTAAATAAAACTTGCCATAGAAAAAATATTCATTTTTTAAATTCAATCTATTTATAATCTTTACTTTCATTATTTTTACATTAAAAAATCAGCTTTATTGTAAAAATGCAATATTACATTATTAACAAAATCAACATATTTCTTTGATTCAATTAACACATTGATATTTTAAACGTACAAGCTGGAAGAAGTTAGCTACACAAACATAAAACAAGAAAGACTGGATTGAAATTTAGTGAAATTATATTAAATAAAAGATAATTGAATAGAAAGGTCTCATTTTTAAGCAAATAATTGATACGAGTTTAATGTAGTAATCGAACAAATTTCCAGTTCCTGATGTATTTAAGATTTCTGGTCTGACCGGATTTTCACATCAAAATGGAAATAGATATCAGGAGCTTTATTTAGCATTACAGCGTTATTATCATGTTGATAAAAATAATTTAAATAATTTTTTTTAATTAAATGTTAAGCCTGAGAATTAATGGAAATAAGATTTGGCTTTGTTTGAAAACTAATTAATTTTCTTGTTTTAATTCATTTTAAATAAATATTCGTATCTTATTATGTTTTTTTCATTATTACTTAAAAGACAATATTGTTGTTTTCTGTATAACATTTAATATAAATAGATATATAATAAATATTACAATTAACTATACAATCCATAAAGTGTTAAAATATTCGTTGTTTCTCTTGAATCAACTCTTTTTAAGTTTAGCGTTACGGCTTTGAGTTGCATTCACACGAGAATTTCTCCATGCAAAGCTGCTGTCCTAGGGAACTGTAGTGTTAAAATCGTTAGTATTTGTTCTAAGAGCAAATTGATAATGATTGTCCAAAGGTAAATATTTGTGTAGCAATCTTTTTATATCTTAACAATAAATATGCTTGTCAATTATATTTTTAACATTTGTTCTTGACTCAAACCAGCAACATCGAAAACCAGTCTCATACTTTATTATAATAAAACGGATTCAAAAAGAAAAACTAGTTTAGTGTGGAAATACTTCATAATTGAAGCAAACAAATCAAGAATGGTTCAGTGCAAAATCTGCAACGGTAAAGTTTCAAGAAGATCTGACGACCCAAAAAAACAAGGATTATATGGACTCACATCACACCAGATAAGATAAGATTTCACAAGTCTTTATTTGAAATGATAGTTCTTGATCTCCAACAGTCGTCAGTTGTAATGCTGGGTTTTTGAGGCACCATGCTTTTTTTTGCTCCAAATTGTAAAATTGCTAGTGAAAAATACCACAGTAATTTACTAGATCCAAAACACGTGGAGGTGGTGTTGATAGATAGCAACACCACCTCCACGTGTTTTAACTGAACGACTTTTTGATCTATTATTAAGGAATATTTGATAACCATTTACATGTGTAACTGAGTTTTCATTAAACCAAGTTTCTGTAAACATATAGATATCAGGTTTAGAGGATGCAACATCTAATAGAAACAAGTCAAATTTATTGTTTAGTGATGTAACATTTGTGTATCTACAACTTAGACAATTTTTATTTATATCTATGCTATGTTTTTCGGAATTAATTACATCACGAGTCTGAGATTTTTTAACATATTTAGTCAATGTGTTAGTTGCAATGTTTTTTTTTATTGAATTTATTATTAGACAAAATTGGTTTGAATGAACTAATATTTAAACTCATTGATTGCTAATTTTGTGTACGTTTTAATTTCACTATTTTGTAATCTCTGATATCAATAATATATCGACGATGCTTTAGTAATTGAAGCATTTAGTTCTTTAGTTTGATTTGCTTAGTTGATACATAAGGTAACTTTCTGCTTCAGTCATAGCAACGTTAAAATAAATACCATTAATTTTGTCCTTGTTATTGCATGCATTTTTCAACATTAAATTTATACAGGCTTTACTTTCTAATTCAAGAATTATTGGCGCTGATTTACCTTCTATTTTAGAACTTAAACGTGTCAATTTTTTTATCTTTATACTTTCTGAGTTAATTTTAGACATAATTGTGTTTATTTCATTTTGGTCAAGCTTTTTTTTCCCTAAAATATCATCATTACATTGGGTTATTCCATAAATTAGTATGTTATTTTCTTTTTTCATTCGTTCTGCTGTTTCATTTGCAATAGTATTGATGATGTTAATATGCTCTTTAGTCTTCTTAATGTTCTTTCCAGCTACGATGTTCCATGCTTTTTTGCTTTCAAAAACAACCTTATCTAAAGTTTGTACATTCTTGTTCTGTCTTTCTAAAACTTCTAAATGTTCAGTTCGATGTATTAGGTTTTTAATGATTTCGACTTTTTCATCTAGCTTATTTTCTAGAATCTTTACTTTTTCAGTCAAATCTTTTACTGCTGCCATCGCCATGCTCTATTTTCTTGGGCTCTGTTTTCTTGATACAATAACAGAAGATTTTTATTGGTTTATATTTTTTTACTAAATTACGATCGCCATCTTTAAACGGCGCGTCCGCATAAGAATTCAAAATAAAAAAATATATTAGAAATTTAAAATTTAAATTAGAAATCTAAAAATGTTTACTTGAAGAGTACTTGGTGATTCAAGTACACATTTTTCAAGTACACATTTCATGCACTTGGTATTTGTGCTTAAGCCGTATACTCTGCCATTAGTTTGATAAAAACTAATAGTTTTACTGTGTTGCATATATTGAGTATTAAAGTCATCTTTCTGATCATGTGATATTTTACAATAAAATCATTAAAATGGCAGCAGCATGTGTTGTGAATTTACCGACAATAATAGAAACCAAATGTAATCCGAATTTCGATTATCAAATTCCGTTATCAATTATTTTTATTAGAAAATATTTTTTTTAATAAAATTATTTCATTACCTTTTAAGGTTTTGTTTAAATTGAAATTAACTTTAAAAAAATGTTATTGATTTTTGGGTCCAGTTTCGGAAAAAGTAAGAGAAATTTATTTGGTTACCATTATCCAAATAAATTTCTCGTTCTTTTTTTTGTTGTTTTATCTTTTTGAAATAAGTTAAAATATAATGTTAAGCTTAATTTTTTTTTTAGTTGAAAAATGAAGATCAAAAAATATAAAAGTATTTATTTATTTTACTATATTTCACTATCTTTGTCCTATGTACCATTTTAATGTGTTTTCTGTTAAATTTTAAAAACACGTATATTTGTTTCATTTTGTTAACATTTATATTTTACCTTGTGTATGCAATTTGGATTTTAATTTGTTTTATATTTTAGTTATCATTTATCATTTCATTAACTAATTAACTTAAAAAAAGTTACTTTATAGTAAAATGCTACAAAAAAAGAAGTTGAAGCTTCCTCAAAACAAGGCTGAAGTATTTCTAGTAAAGAATGTTAGAGAAATTCTTTCATGTTATAAACTTCCTATTGGCATAGAAGTTTTGCAATACTACCTATATATAAGAAACTTGAATCCCAAAATAAAGTAAACGGTTTTAACTAGGTGTCATTTCGAAATTAACTCATTTAAACTCAGATGCCCTTCACAAGCTGACTGCTGTGTATTGTCTAAGCTGGTAAGGCCATGGAATTTTGCAGGATTCCCTATCATAACCTCGGAAAATATCAGGTAAATTATGAATTCAAAATTTATCAATATATTTATTTTTATCTTTATTTTATAGAATGAATAAATTTTGCATTTTAAAGAAAGAATATTTATAAAATGGTGAACAACTATTACAAGTTAAAGAAGAATAGTAAAAAGAACAGCTTAACAGATACAAAATGGAATGAGTATTTTTTAAAGATATGTTAAAATGCTTTTAGACTAGTAAAAAAAAAAAGAAGAACTAATTGAAGATATTATGACAGACAGGAGAAGCACATCCAATGCCAAAAATGAAGATATTGCGTTTATATTGGACCGACTTGGAAATAGGATGGGAAGATTAGGAACTAATGATAAAAGGTTTATGTAAACTATTAAGAGATCCTACAAAAAATTGCGTTCTATGTTAAACATGGAAATTAAACTAAACAACGGTAACAATCCATACAGTTTAGAAAACTCTTCAAGTAGTGATAATAATTCTGACTGTGAATATGTAGCTGCTGCATTTGTAGATATATGTAGAGTATGTAGTTACTATCATTTATTGGTTAATTTTTCAAACTATTCACAATTAAATTACAAAATATTTTGAATAATTTAGCAAACTATTTAGCCTTCCTGGTCACTATTATTTATTTATAAACCTATCATACCAAAGATAAATTAATATTATAGAAAACTAATAATGGTGTAGCATACTTTCACTGTTCTGTATTTTTGGAGCCATATTTGATGATTGTGAGATTTTATTTGTGATTTTGTGATTTTAAACTGATGAAATCAATGCTATTTGAAATCTTCATAGAAGTCATTTTAAATTTTAAAAATACCAACAAATACTCAATTTTCCAGTCTGTTGAGCACCTTGTTGGAGTATCTGTTGAGCACCTTCTTGGAAATCTTGTAATGTTTATTCTAAATGTTTATAGTTTCAACAAAAAAGTTTATTTAGCATAAGAATTTTTTTTACTACTCAAAAACACTTTGTTTTTGCTTTGTCTCATTAAGGCTTGATCAAAATATTCTTCTAAACATCATGTGTTTTTGGAATTTTTAATAAATAAATTTTAAGATAAAACACCTTGAAAGGTCATGTTAAGATAATTTAAGTTTGAATTTCATCATTTTATTATTTGATGACTAGTTAAAGATTTTTATGATAAAAGCAAACAAAAGTTTCACAAAAAATAACAGTTTTTGAATATGGAGAAACACAAAACATGGATTTTCAAATTTACAACAAATATTTTGGAAGAGAAATATAGCTTTATTATTTAGTTATTTAGTAACTAGACTCTGGAAAACTGAGATAAATGACAGTTGTTAAAGTAATTTTTAGTTTATTCAAAAACTCATTTTAATTTTTTTTTTAAACAGCTTCTATGCTTAGAAAATTGGTTGGAATATTTATGTTAGGAAATTTATTCTGGACTATTGGTAATTTATATATAACATGCCCATCATGAGATTTGAAATCAACACTTAAATTTAACTGTTTACAACGGCTATGTTACAACTACAATAATGTTGCAATTCAATGTTACCCCTGTCAACTGGGTAACACATTTAATTAAATTGAAAAAATGAAAAAAAAATTCCTGTATACTACCTTGAACTTGGGCAATATTATTCATAAAGTAGAGAAAGATTTCAACCATGCATAGTGAACAATAGAATAAAACATTTGAGAATATTTTACTATACTAGAAATTGTTTAAACATGTCAAAGTAACCTTGGGCCTCTTATAATTGATCAGGTTAGTTTGGATGGAAATCATGTAATTCAATCATCAATCAAAAAAACTATTTAATAGAAACAATTGAATTGAAATAATTCTTGTATAAGTAAAAATCTCGCTAACAAAAATGTTTTCTTGATGAGATCTGATTTTTAAAAATATTTAAACAATATTAAAACAATAAGATATTGCATATTGCCAAATAACTCACACACAACTTACAAAAATTTACTTTCTTTTTCTTTAATGGATGGCTTCAGGGGTTTTTCTGTCTTAAATGATTTATCTAATAATATTTATCTTAAATGATTTATCTAATATTCAAAAAAATTTTCTGTAAAAAATAACTTCAACATCTATTTTAAAAACAAAATACAAAAGAACAACAAATTGAGAATATTCACAGAATTTTCAGATTTACAAAAAGAAAAAATATTACTACAAACTATTTTATTTCAAATGTATTAAAAAACTAAATTTGTACTTGACAACTTACAGAAAACCAAAAATGACAGATGAGTACTTTTATCTGAGTAAAAGTTAAGGAATGCTGTTTATAGAGTGTAAATTGATGAGTGTTGTACATTGAGCATAAATCAAGGAGCGTTTCTCAAAACTTTTGTTTTAGAATGCTTTTGTAGTTTTTTTATTGATTTAAACTTTCATATAGTAGCAGAATTATTATAATTCTTTGAATACTTCATTTTAAATTTAAACTAAGAAATATAGAGTGGTCATTTAATTTTTACAATTGTAAAATCTTTCTAATTCAAACCATTATAAAATAACAAATCTTTATTAAAAAATGAAAAATCTATAAACTTTCCATGAAGTAATATGTATAATCTACAAACCATTTTTTGTCAATACTTCGATATTGTTACTTTTGAAGAGAATCAGGTAACTTAATATCGACTAGATCTCTGGTCTCTGGAACTAGTCACATCTTTTCCTTGAAATTATTCTATATTTGTAACTACATTGATTATATTTACAGAATAAGTTGAGTGTTTCTATGTTATCTGGCTTTTTTATAGTTTAAACTAGCAAGGAGTAAATAAAAGTTTTATAGTTTTATTTCTATAAAGTTCACTCATTTTTTTCATTTATGTAATTTGTATTAGTGTGTTTTTAAAGGCAGTTTTTTTTCTTTCTTGTTTGGCTTATGTTAAAAATAATTTTCATTTTAATGCAGATAATAAAATAATTAACTTGCAAATTAATCTTAGTTGAACTTCATTTACTGATACTTTTTGCTGACTCAAATTAAGTTCCAACATTCATATTTGATTTTAAGAAAAAGATTTTCATTTTTTTGTGTTATAATTGATCATTATCATCTTCTGTCAATTCCTTGTGTTATAATTGTTTATTATTATCTTTTACAAGAATGAAAAATACCATTTTAAAACTTTTTAATGGTTTTGAACACATACACAGAAACTGATGAACGAAAAAATATAAATATTAATATTTTTTTTTTCTTTTCTTTTTTTAGTTCTGTTTTGTTTTTATTTAGTTATTTACTAATATTGTTTTATTATTATTGTATTGATATAAAGCTCCTTTTGCTTCTTCTTTTTATTTTACTTAATATTTAGGTTGCCTTCCTGGAGAAACATAAGCTTTATGAATTTGAAGATGACCTTTTTTGTAAACAGCTTGAATGTATGTTAGGAGAGAGCTTAACAGAATGTTTGCAAAACAATATAGTTATACCAAACCTCGGCATCGCTATACCTATAAACTTAAAAAGTCTCTAACAGAATTTTTTGATATGTGCATTTTTGGAGTTTATTTTCCCATTTGTTTAATCTTAGCTTAATATGTATAAACTCATATATAGTGATAGTTAGAATTTCATACAAATTGGCAAGCAAAAGAAAAAGAAAATCAATTATGATGATTCCACTGAACATCCTTAGTCAATTAAATTTGTTAATAATGAGTTTCCTAAACTAGTACAAATGGTTTTTAACATTTAAAATGATACCAGTTTTAAAAACAGGTTCTTCATTTGTTTCTTTTTTTACTTTTTCAGTTTCTTTATTTTCTTTTTCTTCTCCATGATAATCATCTTCTTCAAATGCTGATAAAACACTAAATCTCTTCATTGTATTCAGAGTACTCTTTATTAACTCTTTAAACTGCAATGGATTAATGTCAAAAATTTTTTCAAGCAATACTTTCATTTTTATTTGATTGCTATTATTCTCTTGGTCAATATTCTCTATAACACTGCTAACTTCGTATAAACAGGCATAAATAGCAAATATCTTCCAGTCAGAAGATGCACGCTCAAGCAATAACTTCATTACAATTTCAGGACTTTCTAAAAGAATTTTTAAAAAAAATAATCAAACACAGGATCAAAAAACATAAAAGTTAAACAAGGTTTAATTTAATCTCATTTGTAAAACTTTTACCTAATGCTATTGATAAATGTTAATGACAAATTACTTGTTTTACTTATGATAATCTTTAACAAAAATCAGATTATCTCATTGGCTGCAGACAATTTATTCATTCCTGTTTAAAAATTTATCAACAAAAATAAGAAAAATGCTAAATAATTTTAAAGTTCTGTAATTATAGCTCAACAAAGACTGAAATAACAGATTCTTACCAATCAAAGCTAGCCTGAACAAAACATCATATCTGTTTGCAAAGTAGAGAGAATTTACAATCAACTTTTTGTAATTTAAAGGATCAAGTTTAAAGAGCTTGTCTAGAAATGCAGCCATTTTTGATTGATCATTACTGTTACTATAGTCAATCTGCTCTACTACACTGTCAATGTCATGCAGATAAGTGTAGCGAGCCAATATCTTCCAGTCAGTGGATACATTCTCAACTATGATGCGTTGAACTGTTTCATTATTTTCTGAAAAATGAAAAAATGAATTTAGCAAATTTTTTTTCCATATTTAGAAAAAGTATGAAATATTAAAGCAAAACTAAAATACTTTTGAAAAATTTTAACCTAAAAATAGTGTAAAGTTTATATGAACTCCTGGTAAAACTCTACATATTTTTGACATCTGCTTGTTTGTTTATAGTTCAATAAATGTAAAATTGTTCAACTTTGGTGCTATTTAGCTGTACATTACTTGTAAAATGCTAAATTTAAAATGTGTAACTCAATTTAAGTTACTGCAGTTCTACTGGTACTAAAAAAAATTTTTTAAAGCAACATCAAAAGCCCTTATTACTGCTAATTGTGCGGTTTGAAAACAATTTTCTTACAATTAGTGTTTGATTCCATAATACTTAGTTCAAATTGTCTGAATCATAAAAAGAATGAACACCAACACCACAGTTCAAGTGATATTATAACTGTTTTCATATTTATAAATCTTTATTACAACCAATTGCTTTTCTCCTGCTTGTACTAATAATTTATTTCTTGATTTTTTTTTTTAATTATAACTGCAACAACAAATTTAAAATCTAAAAGTAAAAATCACAAACTATAGAATGGTAAAATTACAGCATGGCAAAACCACAAAATGGAAGTGTAAAAAACACAAAACATAAACAATAAAATTGAATTAATCTTCTTTCTCTTCCTTTTTGTTAAAAACATCAAACCAGGTTTAATAACTTTAAAAAAAGTTTTCCTTCTAAAATATTTGGTAGGAAGGGTATATTTATGTATACCCTCCCCACTAAAGTTGCACTATCTACTAATACTGATAGAAAAATTTATCACTTACTATCCAATGTCACACACAACAAGATATCAAATCTTTTAAGAGTATAAAGACAGTTTGCTATCACTTCATTAAAGTTCAGTTGATTGATTTCTTTAATTCTTTGAAAGAATATTTCCAATTTCAATTGATTATTGTTAATTTCATTCTCAATTTCTTCTACAATGTTGTAAAATGCATTCAAATAAATGATATGAGCAAATCTCATCCAGTCATTTGATACTTGTTCAACCAAAATCTTCCTAACTCTTTCATCTCCATCTAGGGCAAGAAAATGATTTATGTTAATAAACTTTTTTAATACCCAAAAAAATTATTATTTAAAAAACTATTTTTTGTTTTGAAACTGGCAGTTCCCTAAGGAAAGAGGTCAGATTTAAATACTAAGTTTAGCATACTCAACAATGTTTGCAAAATGTTTTTCTGAATTAGATTTGAGTTTCATGTGAATTCTTAGATTTATCTTTATTTATCATAAACATGTATTTAAACTGTTGATTTAAGACATTAGTATTTATAAGCTTATGAAAAATTTTCATAAATGTTTTATATTTATATATTTTTTAATATTTCAAAAAACAAGTAAAAGTAATAAAACTTTACATTTTCAAACTTTTTTTATCCTTTTTTCACCACTCCCCGCTTTCTATTAAATGTTCTGTCACTCAATAGAAATACTTATGCTCATTCAAGCCATATAAAGGAAAATCATAATTTTATTAACCATTAATATTATCCCACTTAGAGTTTGTAATTTTTATTTTATCATCTTGTCTAGCTGGCTTAATTAAGGTCAAAACAGGTAAAAAGTCCAAACATGTGAATCTAATAGTTTTAACAAATAAGGCATACTGTTGGTAAATTTACAGCAGTTCAAAGATTCTTCAAGTAAACTCATTTTCATTAGTTACCAATTTGATGGTCAAAAAATATCCTTACAATGAGACACATTCTAAAAACTTATAGAGGTTCAATGTTAGCTTTCCTTGGTTGCAATAATAATTATAGAACTTTAATATGCTTGTAACTTTAAAAAAGTACTTGTGATGAACCCAATAAATTTAAACCTCTTGATAAAGGCTTTATTCAACAATAGTATACTAAAGATACAAGAAATATATACATAATACAAAAAGTTCAAAACAATAATATAAACACTAAGAATCACAACAATCTTCCCATCTATATCGAAAAGACAACTAGTTTCATCAGTTTACTATAAAGTTATCAAATTTTGCAAGAATTTTGCAAGTTCTTGTAGAACGTCGCAAAACGTCAGTAGATGACTCATTTTTTGGTTTTCTTACTTCAACACTTATTTCAGATGCAATTTTCGGTGAAGGGATTTTATTTACATTAAACACTTCCGCAGTTACATAATCATGAGATTCAATAATTCTATTCTCAATGATATTATAAGATTTTTCTTGTGGGGTAGAGTATGGTGCAAGATCTTGAAGTAAAACAGTTGATTCTCGTCCATATCAGCATATGTTGGGTTTACATCCACTAATTCGACTTTATCAACAAGATTATCGTTTTTGATTGTTCGAACAAAACGTCTAAGAAAAATGGGACCAGGAGTTAATCATGAGGATAATGAAGTTCCACATGATAAACGCCGAGAGAAACTGAATAATCACTAAGGGGTTGTATAATTAGTTGCGATTGATAACAACGGAAGGTATTTTTATTTGAGCCATTTGCAGTGCACATAGATTATTTTTCCTCGTGACTATTAAGTCTTCTTTTTCTCCACCGAATGGAAAAAATAAGATGTGATTCAATTTTATTGTTTATGTTTTGATTTTGTGTTGCTTTTGGAAGTCATAGCCAAGTGTGATATCACTACAAAGATTTTCCAAGACACCAAATCGAACATTATTATACAGTAAACCATTTAGTTCGAGTTAACTGAACAACAACCCACCAAATCAGACTCCATTATTGTGAGAGCCATAGAAATTTTCCTTTTACTGGGTAACGTTTTTATTTTCAAATTATCAATATCTTTTTTGCTTATAAAATTATCTGAACTACAAGAATCAATTAGTGCTGTTAATGATTTATCATTACTTTTGACAACAACAGATGCATGAGAAAGGCTCTCAGGACAACCACTTGAAACAGTACACAAACTTGGTTTACGCACTGCAGCAGTAACACTGTGGGTCTTATGGATTTGCCGGCCAAGACAAACTTTGGAGAAATGTCCTTTTTTTCCACATTTAAAACATGTAACATTTTGAGCCGGACAATTTTTCCGAGCAGAGGTTTGATTGAGTTGGTTGTGAGATTGATTACCACAATAAATACAATTTTTTTTTCGATAAACAGGCATTGCATTGAGAGCTGCTTAAGATTCTACTGTTAACTCTATAGCAGCAACAATCTTTGGACTGGTTGATGATGAGGGGGGTTTCTGTATATAAGACTCCGAGTTCCTCTCAGCAATATCAAGAGAGCGAGCTTGGTTAAATGCTGATTGTAAATTCAATGTTGAATTTTCAAGAAGGCGTTGGCGAATTTAATTTGAGGTTATTCCAGAAATAAAAGCGTCTCTTATTTGTTCCTCTCGATATTGTTCAGCTGAGACATCTTTATAATTACAGTTTTTGCTAAGTTTGCGTAATTCCTGAAGAAAGTCTTCAAGAGATTCACCTGATGTTTGATGCCTTATTAGTAATTGATGCCTTGCAAAAATTTCGTTAGGGATTTTTATAATATAAGTTTCCAGGGTTTCAATCATGCTCTCATAGGAATCACACTCTTCTATTTAATCATAAAAATTGGATGATACAAAATTAATGATGGAGCGAAATTTATTTTAAGCATCCTTTCCACAATCCTCAATGAAATTCTCAAATGCTCGTTTCCAATGCTTCCATTCTTTCGAAGCACTTAATGCATTATGGTCAAGATTAAGCCTCGTTGCTTTTAAGATCTTTGACATTTTTATATATATATATATATGTTGAATAATGGTGATGAACCCAATAAAAGCATAAACATAGATAAAGATAAAGGCTTTATTCAAAAATAATATACTAATCTAAAGATACAACAGTTTTAAACATATCCATCACACAAAAAATTCAAAACAATAATATAATCTCTAAGAATCACAACAATACACAAGATTGTAGACATGCACTTCTGAATTTTTACTTAGTGAGATTTATCAAAATGTTAATATAACCAGTTTATAATAATTATTTTGGCTAATAAATTATTAATAAATGCACTTTACACATTATGGAATTGATTTTGAGTGTCCTATTACATAAAGGCTACAGTATTTATAAAAACAGAAAAGTAATTTAAGAAAAATTTGCATTTCCTAAACAAAAAAAAATCTGTATAGAGTGTGGCAGCGATTCCCGAACTTTTTAGAGCATTTTTCAAAATGAATTTTTAAAGTACTAAAAAAATTAATTAATGGAATATTAATAGCAGAAAAGTTAAAGATAAATGCTTCTCCCACCTCAACATTCTATTAGGTTTCCTTTTTTTTTGATCACTTCCTCAAGCCTAGGACGTAAAGACTGGCAGGTGCTGATTGTATGCTCCCTTGACTTTGACTTCCAAGCGAGAGTAATTGACTTTAGTGACTTGACACTTGAGTGGGCCTTTCTTCAACCCTTATTCTCAACTACGCTCCACACACTATAGTCAAGGGGATTCAAGTCAGGGCTGGATGGTGGTCAAAAGTGTTTGGGCCAGAAAATACCCTTATTGTCCTGAAGATATTGAGTTTTTGTTGACCCATGACAAGGTGCATTATCCTATCGAAAGATAAAATTGTTTTCTGGGAATGTCTTCTTTATTCATGGCACAATATAACATTTTAGTAAACTGATATACACATCAGAGGTAACTTTTTCTTTTACTTTGATGTAGGTTGGTAGACATTTCTCTCCATTAAAAGCGATCGTTCCTAACATCATGTGTGCTCAATAGGCGACATGACAGATTCATTGTGCTTTGTCACCCTTCCGCAAAATGAATCTGTCATGTCGATTATTGAGCACACAGTCAACACTTAAGTTTTTCATCTGAGATTACTTTAACTGTTGACGAAGCATGGGTTTTTAACTGATTCAGAAGCGTCTTTGATTGCTCCAGTCGTAAAGTTTTTAGTCTTTCTGTTAAAATTTGACATGAAGGTCGTGCCACACTGACTTTTCTTAGTGTTTTTAGTTTCTGACTGTCCTCTCATCAACATTGAATAGCTTTGCTGTCTTTCTGATGGATATGTAGGATTCTTTTCAACATGTTTTTTAAGCTTTCTGAAAATTTTTTATCAACTTTTTTGTTTACTGGAAAGGGCACTTAGGCTCTCTCAGCACTGTCACGTTTTTTCACTTTGTAAAATGTAGTTTTAGACACTCCACAAACATAAATCACTTTACTTGCAGGCAAATCCAAGTGAATCAAATTTAAAACTTCGTTTCTTTCGGCTTTCCTTGTAAAACTTTTAACTAAAATGTTTTTTATTCACAACTTTATTCAAATCTAAGACGGTCATTGAACATTAGCCGACAAAAAACAAAAATGAGGAAGTATTTTATTCATATCACAAAACCTAGTTAAAAATAAATTTGCGAATCGCTGCCGCACCCTGTAAGTTTATCTGTAAGTAAATTTCTCTTTAACTGAAAAGAAATTTAACTTAAGCAACCTCTTTTGTTGTTTTGTTAATTAAGGAAATATGTTAGTATACTAAAAGTATTCAAATCAACTTTTTACGGGAAGATTACACTCCAATAGCTCAACATTTTAGTCAGAACAAAGAGAAAACTTCAATCATTTTAAACTTGTAAAATAGTTAAACAATTTTGATAAACTTTATTTAAATTTTTATTAAAAGCTTTTTGTCATTTAAAGTTCTCTAACAACTTTAGAAAAGAAATATTTAAGAGATCAATAACATTGTGATAAAAATTTAATGTAAAATATAATCTCAGAGACTATCATGGATGATTTTGAAGGATTTAATCTTAAGAAAAGGTTTTCCTGCCCTAAACTTTCATCTATTTTTAAAAGAAAAATAAATTATAGTTGAATCATAATATTTATCCATAAAAATTATAAAAACTTATAAGGGTTTTTGAATATCCTGTTACTTAACACAATCCTTTTGTTATGTACATTACATAACCTTATATGACATGCGTAATAATATAATGTCAAACTTTCACATTCATATATATAAAACATAAAAGTAAACACAAACATTCACATATATACATATATATAAAACATATGTACACAGACATGCATATGCAAGCATGCCAAAATATTCAATATGAATATTTAATATAATAGTTCATCTCAAGTTGCTTGCATTTTCAACAACGTGTAAATTTTGTAAACAATTTTTAACATCGACAGTGCTCAGTTATTTAAATACATTTGATCATTTTATAGGTAAGATTTAGGGAAAGTGCAGCTCCCAATAGGTATCGGATATAGATAAAGCCAAAAATAATTTAATCTGACTCTGATTAGCCGAACACGTACTACCCAATAACATCGATAAGATAGGTAGTTGAAAGTTTTCATCCAATTCGACTCACTCTTTAGGGCAATTTAAACTATCGGTAACCAAAAGTTATTGATCTTAACGGTTCCCGAACCCGATTACCCATTAAAAAAGTAATTCACAAACAGTTTTGTCTGGTATCCAATGAAAAAGGTAAACTTTGTTCAAAAAACAATTACTATTTCTAAAAAAGTAATTAAAATTGAATATAACCGTAATAATCGCAACAACTACACTTTCACTTGGCCTTTTGGCGGTGAAACAAAGTTTAATGTATTTCCTCGTGCTATTCATGCAATCCAGTTGTCAAAACAATCTTACCCTTTATTTGAAATGCTCCACTCTGATTGATTGCTACAAAAAATTCAAGGTAAGCAAAAACCAGATATTTCGGATTTTCGTGTATTAAAAAAATTCAATGCTCGAGCTGCAGGTACCCAATAATTTATCGGTTTTGGCTCCTTAGTTGTTGTTGCTCGTTAACCTGTTTGATTATTGTTTTTGGTTATTGGGTATTTAATGGGCCCAAACAGGTTTGGGACCCGAAAAACTTTTTGAAATTACTGATGACATTCCCTTAGAAGGATTATAAGAAAAATTATCAATATTTGTTAAAAATAATACATGGTGAAAACTAACAACCTAAAACAAGCGTTGTAACTATTTTGTTTTAAACGCTGAAATATTTTGTAACAAGTAAAAAAATTCTTAAACATTTTTTTGTACCTTCGTGATCCTAAATTCATTGAACCTAGTGTGCAAAAAGAAAGAATGTTTTGTAAAATATTATATTTTATTATATATATATATATATATATATATATATATATAACAAATGCAATTACATATATATATATATATATATATATATATATATATATATATATATATATATAATAATTATATATATATATATATATATATAATGCTAACAAATGGAATTACTTCTACCTACAAAAAATTGTCGCCAGAATTAAAAAATAAATAAATAAGGAAGGAAAAAACCTTTTAATCCACCACGAAGTGTATAATAATATTGAGATAAACGGATCGTCCGGTTGTTTTTTCACTTTAAAAGACCATAAAGATAACTTTATTAACAACCCTTCAGTTCGCCTTCTAAATCCTTCGAAAAACGAGGTAGGAAGAATTAGCAAAGTCATTTTATCTAAAGTTATCCACGAATTAAAAAGTAAACTACAGTTGAATCAATGGCAAAGCACCCAATTCGTTATAGATTGGTTTAAAAACATCAAAAATAAACCCCTTTGCAAATTTCTAATTTTCGATATAAATAATTTTTACCCATCTATTAGTGAAACCACTCTTACCAATGCAATCAGTTTCGCCGAACAACATGTTGTTATAAATGATGACGATAAAAAACTAATATATCATGCAAGAAAATCTTTAATTTTTAAAAACGATGAAGCTTGGATAAAGAAAAGAGGCGGATTATTTGATGTCACAATGGGTGCATTTGATGGAGCTGAAGTTTGCGAACTAGTTGGTATCTTTATATTGTTTCAGCTTTCTCAACATTACGATAAAAATAATTTTGGCTTGTATCGTGATGACGGACTTGCTATTTTTGAAAACAAAAGCGGCCAACAAATGGAGAAAATTAAAAAGCATTTTACGCATGTTTTTAAAGGTAACAACCTAAATATCTCCATTCAATCTAATATTAAAATTGTCAATTATCTGGATGTAACATTGAACCTGATCGACAGTTCTTATCAACCATATTGTAAACCTAATAACCAACTTTTGTATATTCATTCTGATTCAAACCATCCACCTAATATAATAAAAGAAATCCCTCGCACTATTGAGTCAAGATTATCAACTATGGCAATAAATAAAACTGTGTTCAACAACTCTATTCTTACTTATGAAGAGGCTTTACGTAAATCAGGATACAATTCAAAACTCACCTACCAACCGCAAATAGACAAACATCAAAGTAAACATCGCAAACGTAAAATTATATGGTATAACCCCCCGTTTAGCAAAAATGTTGAAACTAATATTGGAAAGCGCTTCTTAGCTTTAATTGACCAACACTTTCCAGTAGGACACAGGCTTCATAAAATTTTCAATCGAAACTATATTAAAGTTAGCTATAGCTGCATGCCTAATATCAATTCTTTAATAAATGCACATAATAGCAAAATTCTTCAAAGCGATAAATATAAAACAACAAAAAAATGCAACTGCATAGACAAAAAAAATTGTCCGTTAAATAACCAATGCGTTTCTAGCAATGTCGTATACCAAGCCACTGTAAATTCTGGAGATCCTCAATTCAAAGAGAAAGTTTATTTCGGTATAAGTGAAACTACATTTAAACTTAGATATGCCAACCATCTTAAATCTTTCAACGCGCCTAAATATAAAAATGACACCGAACTTTCCAAAGAAATATGGATGCTAAAACCTAAAAATCTGAAACCGGTGATTACATGGAAGATTATAGCACAATGCAAGCCCTACAATCAAGCAGCAAAAGTTTGTAATCTTTGTCTCCGCGAAAAATTTCATATATTATCATATAAAGGAGAAAACTTACTTAACAAAAGATATGAAATAATATCAAAGTGCCGACATGCAAAGAAATTTTTGCTATCCTTATTTGACACCAGGGACTAAAACCTTTGACGTCTTTTTGTTTCCGTTTAGTAACGTCAGAACTCGTTCTACCGTAATTTTAATTTGTAATTTTTAAACGGTTTTTAAGTAACGATATACACTATGGCTGTTGATTGCCGAAAGGCATGAAACTCAGAGTTCCATATAAAGGTGTTTTTATTCATTTTAAATAAATAAAAGTGTTTGGGGGAGAAATGATCCATATTGTCCTAAAGATATTGTTGAGTTTTTCTGGACCCATGACAATGTGCATTGTCCTGTTGAAAGATGAAATTGTTTTCTGGGAATGTCTTCTTCAGCCATGGCACCACATAGCGTTTTAGTAAGCGAATATACACATCAGAGGTAACTTTCTCTTTCTCTTTGATGTAGATTGGTGGGCATTTCTCTCCATTAGAAGCGATGATTCCTAGCATCATGATGGACTGAGGGTGCTTGGTGTGACACACAGGTGGTGATTTGTCACCCTTCTAAACAATGAATCTGTTATTACGCCTATTTATCACACAGACAACACTAAAAAGTTTTTCATCTGAGAAAGCTTTAACTGTTGACGAAGCATGGGTTTTTAGCTGATTTAGAAGCTTCTTTGATCGTTCCAATCGTAAAGTTTTTAGCCTTTCTGTTAAAAGTTGATATGAAGGTCGGGCCACACTGACTTTTCCAAGTGCTTATAGAGTTCTTCTAACTGTCCTTTCATCAATATTGAACAATTTTGCTGTCTTTTTGATGGATACAGTAGGATTCTTTTCAACACGCTTTTTAAGCTTTTCTGTGAACTTTTTATCAAATTTTTTATTTACTGGAGATGGCATTTCGGCTCTTTCAGCACTGCCACGGTTTTTCTCTTTGTAAAATGTAGTTTTAGATACTCCAGAAACACGAATCACTTCACGTGCAGAAAAAACCCGCGTGAATCAAATTTAAAACTTCGGTTCTTTTGGCTTCCATTGTAAAACTTTTAACTAAAATGTTTTCTATTCACAATTTTATTAGAATCTAAGACGGTCATTGAACATTAATCAACAAAAACAAATTGAGTAAGTATTTTATTTGCATCACAAAACCTAGCCAAAAATTAGTTCGCGAATCGCTGCCGCACCCTGTAAGTGTTTAGAGACAAAGTTCTTCAAATTTTATTCATCACAAAGTTCATTATTTGTACACAAAAATTAATAAATTAATCAAAAGTATTAAGAAAAAGTTGATTTCCTTCTGGACAAAACAAGTGCAACTCGACAAAATGTTGACCAAGCTGTATTTCGCTATCAATATTTCGTAGCGAATCCTTTGTTGTCGATCACAGCCTTGCATCTTCGAGGCATAGATTCGATCAGGTGATCAATGAAACTTTGTGGAATCGCTGCCCAGGTCTTTTGGATTTGTTCAAACAGTTGATCCTTATTACGAACACCTTTACGATTAATTCTGCGGTTGACGATTTCCCACAGGTTCTCGATAGGGTTAAGGTCCGGAGATTGAGACAGCCAATCCATCACTGATAGGTGGTTGTCTTGAAACCACTGCATGACTACTTTTGCAGTGTGTTTCGGTTCGTTGTCTTGCTGAAAAACCCATTTTATTGGCATATTCCATTCAGTATGAGGTAACATAGTATCTTTCAGGATATTTTTATACATGAAACGGTCCATTATTCCATCATTTCGATGTATTGGACTTAGACCGTTAGCAGAAAAACACCCCCAGACCATTACATTGCCTCCACCATGCTTCACGGTTTAATGGCAGTAACGTAAATCGAGGCGTTTTCCGGCCGGTCGACGTACACGGCAAATGCCATCGCTCCCAATGATGTTGAACTTCGATTCATCACTGAACAGGACAGTTCGCCACTTCTGCACATTCCATTCAATATGAGATGTAGCAAACAGGACTCTTTTCTTCTGGTTTTTTTAGTGAAATCAGCGGTTTCTTTGCAGGGCGTCGAGAAAATAATCCGGCTTCAACAGCACGTCGTCTGATTGTTCGGTCCGATACATGCAGCTCTAATTGCTTTTGTATCTCGACTGATGATATCCAGGGATCCTTCTTGACGGACCTGACGATCATAGAATTCTCTCTAGAAGTGGTGGAAAGTGGTCTTCCAACTTTGTTATCTGCTGCCAACTTCCCCGTAGAACGGTATTTGGAACAAAGTCTTGATACGATCCATTTTTTCACGCGATATTTATCACAAATACATTTTTGTAACATTCCACTTACGTAATCGCCAATAATTTTCTTTCTTAGTTCCAATCCAAGACTGTGGGGAGCCATTTTTGCACTTGAAGTCATAAAAATAATAAAAATAAATAATCACGCTTCTCAAGGTTTACCGTGTTACATTTACCTTGTGATGATACAACAATGCTCTGTGGAACACAACGTCTTGGTTGGATTTGGACTGTATTGATGTAATGAAACACTTGTTGTATTTCACTTCTTGTATTGATGTTCTTCGATAAAACACTTTGATAAAACTTATTTCGATAAACTGTCTGGATAATACTAACTGATTGACTTCCATATACTGACTGAATTACATGTAGATTTACATGTCTCTTATATAGTAAAATGAACCTGTGTGAACCAGTTCTTGAAGATTCTAGATGCATCTTTTCAATGCTTCTGGAAGCTTCTGCATGCTTTTGGAAACTTCTAAAAACTTCTGGAAACTTCTAAAAACTTCTGGAAACTTCTAAAAACTTCTGGAAACTTCTAAAAACTTCTGGAAACTTCTAAAAACTACTGGAAACTTCTAAAAACTTCTGGAAACTTCTAAAAACTTCTGGAAACTTCTGGACACTTCCTTTAATTATTAAAAAACTTCCGTTACAATGACACGGACTTAACAAAAGGAAACAAGCCAAAAAAGTTGCACTTGTTTTTTCCGCTGCAAAATGGCACTTGTCAACGAAATTCTGCCTGTGTGCTGTGACCTGTCAGCTGATTGCTTATGTCAAGGCATGCTATGACTCCAGACTCCTGAACTGTTTGCTGTGGTAGTATAGTTCGTTTTGTTTTTAAGATATGTAAAATTAGGAACACTTATTAGCATTGTTCGATGTTGGTTGCAAATATTTTGTCCAATACTGTATATATATATATATATATATATATATATATATATATATATATATATATATATATATATATATATATACAGTATTGGACAAAATATTTGCAACCAACATCGAACAATGCTAATAAGTGTTCCTAATTTTACATATCTTAAAAACAAAACGAACTATATATAATATATATATATATATGTATATATATGTATATATACACTGTGCCAAAAAATTTTTTTAATAGAAAAGCTGTGAAGAAAAATGAATTTTTAGTTTTATTACTTAAATTTAAGACTTAGCTTACTGAAAATATTGATTTTTATTAAATTTAGAAGACATTGAATTTCATTTTAAATTTTTAAATGAAGAGCTAATGGTTACAATTTTTTCGCGAATGAAAGCTATTAACATATTTTCCCACAGTTAATTAGGCATACGACATAAATTAATAGCCTTTTGACAAAAATGGTTGAGTTATCAACTTTTCAAAGATTTTTAACGATTAAATATCATTTAAAGTTTGATTTTGTTTACAAAACATAAAAAAGTGTTGTCATTGTCATCATGATGAAAATAAATCTTGAATTAGAAAAAAATATTGTGGAAAGGCTTAAATCCGGACAATCTCATCGTGAAATCGCTGCTGAGTTCGGAAAGTCTCATAATCTCATATATAAAATCAAATTGCGCAATAATTTAGAAGTAAATAAGCCTAAAAGTGGTCGAAAGAAAAATTTTTACACCAAGAGACCAAAGAACAATCGCTCGTTTAATTGCTTCTGGAGAGTCTAAAACTGCAAAGGGTGTTACTAATATAATGAATAACAGCTATGGGACTCGTGCTTCAGTGCGGACTGTCAATAGAGAGCTCAAAAGAATTGGTTTTCGATCCAGAAGAAAGATCAAGAAGCCATTGCTCGTTTAAGTTATGCTAAACTTCATGCACACATGACTGTTGAAGACTTTTATGACTGTATTTGGACAGATGAAAGTAAAACTAACATGTTTGGATCAGATGGTATAAGATATACTTGGAAAAAGCCTAACTCACCAATAATTGCTCGAGATTTTACACCAACCGTTATTATGGCGGAGGAAAACTCTTGTTTTGGGGGTGTTTCTGTGCTCGTGGAGTCGGTGAATTAGTGAAAATTTATGGAACAATGAACACTGATGACTATATCAACATCCTTAAGGTCTGATATTTCAAGTCCCTTCGAAAATGGGGCAGAACTGTACGTAATACGATGTTCATGCAAGACAACGACCCCAAGCATAAGGCTTATAAGAACATTAACTTCCTTCACGAGAAGAAATTGAAAGTCGTTGACTGGCCGGCACATAGCCCTGATCTTAACCCACTTGAAAATTTATGGGCAATAGTTAAACAACGGGTCTACAATTTTCCTACTCCACCTAAGAATAAGGATGAATTTTGGGCTCGTGTACAAGAGGTTTGGTACTCAATTACACCCGAAGAATGCCGCAAATTAGTTGCTAGTGTTCCTGAAAGAATTTAGGCTGTAATTAAGTCTAAAGGAGGATACACTCGATATTAATTTAATACAATATGTATTTTGCTTTCATTTCCGACAAAATTGTCACCATTAGCTCTTCACATAAAAATTTTAAGCAATGTTTTCAGCTAGCTAAGTCTTAAATTTAATTAATAAAACTAAAATTTTTTTTTTATCACAGCTATTAAAAAAGTTTAAAATATTTCTTTGTTCAAACATGGTGATAATTTTGGCACATACTGTATATATCTATTAACTTATAGCTTTTAAATGATTTTACACAAATCACCATAGGCGCCGAGTTCACGGGGGCAACAGGGGCATCTATTCGCTCCCGTTATAATCACGGATTGTTAAAGGGGCAAATAGATACTCTCGCCCTCATGATAATCCGTGATAATATATTATTAGTATAAATTTCCTGGGGGGGGGGGGGGGACCACTGCCCCTGTTTCCCCCGCGGACTCGGTGCCTATGCATATCACTTTAGTAAATATATTGAATAACTTTATTAACCTGCAAAGTACTCAAATGTTTTTAAAGTTTTGTTTAGAAAAACAAATAGTACAAACAGGCTGTAAAATAGAGAGGTTTGATTGAAAAGAGAAATCACTGAGTCACAACTCTCATCACCATAAACTCCTTGGAAATGAAATCAGTAACATTCAAATTAAGCTGTTTAAATTTTTTTTATATGAAGGACTGACTATCATTACAAAAAAAAAGGCCAATTCCTCCTGCAACAAACTTTAAAAAAAAGGTGACGTGTAAGGGGAGATGAAGATAAATACAACAGCCAATCAATAATTTTTGGTGACAACATTATTTTAATTTATTAAATTTTTTATTTTCCTGTAAATGAATGCTATGCCTACCTTTAATCTTAATCAGAATATTGATTACTAAGCATTCAGCTTTTGGTTTTTCTGTTGATAACATATTTTGTGTACAAACTTTCTAATCCATTTAAAATAACTTGAAACTTCTAAAGTTTGTTAAAGTAGGACACTTCATAAGTTTAAAAAAGCAAATGTATTTGGGTGGCAAGTTTATATTTATAAATTGCTTTTTAAATAATAAGTTTAATAGAGTTAATTAAATAACACTTCTATGCAATCTCTTGAAGGGTTGAAACAAAGTAATACAAAGTATGTGAAGCAATGCAGATTTATTTCAAGAATTTTATAACTCTATATGTTTAAACATGTAAAATATTTTAAATTCGATTTAATTCAAATGACTGATATAGAAGTTTTCACTTTATTCATTATTATTTAACAATGACATAAAAAATGATTACCAAGACAGACAGCATTTATTTGATTGTAATATGGTATGCTTTAGATGCGCATATTACAAGCTATTCATATGATAACATTTTGAAAAATGTTTTATGTCAGCTCCAAAAATGAGAAAGTGAGCAAGGGGTTCAAGTCATAGTAAATGGAAAGAAAATAAATATTCATGCAATAATTGTCATTTTTTCTGCAGATAATTTACGAACAAATTTTTTATTTGGTTTTATGGAAAGTTATCGTACTATCTATTTTTGTAATTTTTGTAAATGTAGTCAATCTGAATTGCAAGAAATCTATAGGTGAATAGTTTTTGAAAAATGAATAATAGCTGATTACAATCTGTGTGTAGTTGAGTCTCAATCAACTGATTATGATCATTTAATGAAACTAATAGAAAGAGCCTCGAGCCCAAAACAATTAAAAAAACAGAAAGAGCCTCGCGACTCGGCAGATTTTATGATTTGTGGAGGTTTGTTTTCATTTTTAAGTTTATGAGCATGTATACTAAATTTTCATTAATAAAATCTAGGTTAGTGATTTTACTAGATTGTGATTTAATTTTAATTTCATTTGCAAAATATTACATAATGCTGAAAAATTTAAAAGAAAATGTCACTTTTATTTAGGTATTTCAAACATTAAAGATGTTGAGAAACTAAGATATCTTGCCTCCTCGAGAGTTGAATTGCAGATGAGAAACCAATCTTGTCTACTATTATAACAAATTATTTCAAATTTGCCTTAAATCCCAAACTGGTAATATTCTGTATTTGCTGAAATTTTATTTTTAAACATTTTATTTTTTTATGTGCATCATATATTTTAAGAATAGCATTAAATGCTTCTTTTAATTGTAACACTTTCACAGGTGTTACAAAAAAATGACGACTTGATGAACTTTCTGTTATCTATTATGGCCACATTCAGGACATACTAACAAAGGTTGAAATAAACTCTTAAGTATAGAGAAACTAATAAATAAAAAGTAATCATTTTCCTGTCTTATTACTTCACTCTTGGTATTGAGATTAGTTTGATCTATAATTAGCCTCTTTTTATTTATGCTAGATGTAACTTTTTCCGGTGAAATATTTGAAAGATTCTTGAATATTTGTTTACAGGAGGCTTCTTCTTTCTTTTTCGTGAAAAATTTTGCTTGTTGCTTTTTCCAGAAGACATTACAACTATACAAAAGTACAACTTGTTTGATTTAAATCAAGAATTGAAAGATTCATAGATAATGATTTTATACCACAACCAATATAAACAATTTAATATGACAAATATTATAAGAAAATGTGACTTAAAAGCATGACTAAAAACACCGCAGATCTATATTTTATTGGAAAAAGTCTAACTTGGAAAAAAAAAAGATCTTAACTTTTCGATGCTATGGCGTTGTTAAGACAAATAAACAAACTAGCTAATAAAATATGCTATATTAAACCCCTTTAGCTTGATCAAACCTAAACAAGTCATATATCAGCTGATAGAGGATAAATCTTTACATAAATAAAATATATTACCTATTTTTTCAATACTTGATCAAGAATCTCAATTTTTTATAGGCCTACCTTTTATAGACCACCTTAAACGAAAATGAATTCTCATTCTCTATTATTCAAAGTCTTCATTATAATAAAATAAAAACCAGTTTGTGAATACTTTGAAAAGATAACTTTTAGACAAAAAAAAAAATCCTCATTAAAGATGGCGAATATTAGGGATTTGTTGCATAATTTTGTATTTTCAACTTCAGTTTAGAGCTTTTACCATTGATTTTGAGACCCATGTTTTTATACGATTCTCAATCAGCATTCAATGCTCTATCAGAATCAATCATAAATATAGGAAGGGGGGAAGGGGAGAAAGTCGAGTAGCGCCGAAACTTTTACTTAAATACATTACATGAAAAAACAACTATATCTTGCATAATTAGTTTAAGCTGCATTTTGTAAATTATCATATATATATATATATATAAACCATTTTCGTATGCATATCTCTGAGAAAAGGAAATAAAACTTGTTTATAACACACAGATTTAAAAAGATAATTTTATCTAAGTTATATTCCTTGTTTTCGTTGAATGCCAAAAAAAGCTAAAAATTCTCATTTTACATAAAAGTTATCGATTTTACGGCAATATGAAAAATCTTAAGTAAGCATTTTATAAAGGATTGCAGTTTTGAAAATTGTGTAATTACGCAAAATTTGAATTTACGCAAAAATTTTCCGTAATTAAGCTTTTTTTGGCGGTTTTTTTGCGTAACAAACTTTATAGGCCTTACTTTCTATTACACGATCAATGGAATAAAGTTTCTTTTGAGAGTATCAGGTGTGCGCTTGCATTTGTATTCTTGCAAAGACGACTGTAATCCATTTTTTTCGTTTATTATTTTGACCTGCACAAGTATCAGTATATATAATTTAGCTAATTACATCTGGTACTCTCAAAAAATTTTGAAGTCATTAGACTATGCTTCAAATCCATTTAAGCCCATACTGCGCAGCGCAAAATGTGGTCAACATAGCAGGAAAAACGATACTTTTTTTTTTTTAATTGTCAAGAGTTTTCAAATACACATTTTTTTGAATAAGAAACTAAGCAAAAGAGCTAGTACTATAAAGTTTTTTATTTCATGGGTACTTTTTTACAACTCTTATACTAAATGTTTCTTAAGAGTTTCTTAAGTATCAAAACAGAGAAAAAATACTTACCATGCAATTTAAAAACATGTTAACAAGTAAGATAAAATTTTTTACTGTAAACTAAAGTTATTTAAATTCCATCAATATCATTTAATGTAATGTAATCCTTAGGTTGACCCTGAATAGAACACAAATTCGGAAAAATTCCTTATCGAAAAGTAATTTAGTACTATTTAGTAGTTTAGTAATTTAGTAGTTTCTTAAGTTTAAGGGTTTCTAGTACTAGTTTCATAAACACAAGTTTCTTTTAAAAAAAGAAAAAAAAACCTGTTGGGCTCAGCATTACATGATTCCATGGAAATTGATTTACAAATACTGCAATTCTCGCCAAAAACTTTCAACTTGCACCTGTTTGACAATTAATTGCCGAAAAAAACATTTTTTCCATTCCCCATTAAAATAATCTTATTAAAGTAATGGTTACGCAAGCAATTGTAAGAATATCTCTAGTGCGAGAATTTTTAGGTTTTACAAAGAATTTACTTTGTCGTGGTTTTATTACGAGTTCTTTGAAAAACAATTATCAATTTGTTGTAATTTGATTCTAGGCTCTATATCTGTGGCTGAAAGTTTCTGATTTTCTCTGTAACAAAAGCTTGTTTTCCAGCCATACCCTCACCAGATGTCTCATGGTATTATACTAACAAGATAATATATGAAAATAATATATGATTTTTTCGGTAAACATTCATAAAAAAGGTTATTTGAAGTAAGAAAGTTTATTGGAGTTTTTTAAACATTTTTGGCAGAGAAAGAAGAGATATAACTCACTTGCAAGAAATTTGCTAATTTAATAACTTTACTAATCGTGAAAGGTATTTGGAATGAAAATCACAAATCTTTTAAAGGTAAATGTTTTTTAAAGTATTTGGGTGAATAAAAAATACATTTCGTTTGCGCATGTAGATACATAAAATGGTGGTAAAATGGTGGTAGCAGCATTTGCATTCAGGGCCGTACCAAGGGCGGGGCCGGCCGGGCCGCGGCCTGAGGCGCCAAAATTAGGAGGGCGCAAATTTTAATAAATTAAAAAAATAATAATCAGTTTATGAAACAAATTTTCACGGGGTCGCTGCTTAAATTAATTAATTTTAATTAAAAAATTAATTAAAATTCCGCCTCTGGACACAAACTCCTATATATATATATATATATATATATATATATATATATTTTTTTTTCTGCCATATAAATTTATTAAAGTCGTAAACCATAATATAAATACAAACAGCAGGGGCAAGAAGAAGACATAATTGGTCTTATCACCAAGCCCCTAGATCTATTGGGGCTTTGGTAATTGGAGACACTAGTCTCATCTCCTGATTTTAGTATAGGTATTACCCTCGCAACTTTAAGTTTGTCGGGAAAGATTCCTTTGTTTAAAGAGAGCGTAAAAATATGCGAAAGCGGAATTTTTAAATAAGGCATTGATTTAATTACTACATTACTGCTTACATCATCAACTCAATTACCTTTATTTGGTTTAAGTAAGTACATGGCATTAAGCAATTCTGTTTCTGTTAGCATATTATTAGCCATTGTATTATTATTAGAGATTAGGTATGTTATTAGGTATGGACCTGTGCTAACAAATCCATGGTTAAACGAATTAGCAATTATTGCGTCGTTAATAATTTCAAGGTTATTTATAATTAGTTTTTTTGGTAAACGACTAATATTCATATCTTTTTTACCTACATTATCTTTTATTATGTTCCAAGTTTTTTGTATATTATTTTTGTATTTTAAAGGTTCTTTTTTTTAATGAACTTCTCATACAATCGTTGCTTTTTTTTCGAAGATTTTATGATTCCGGGTGTTATCCAGGGATTTTGTTGAGTTTTTGTTTTAATAAATTTAGTTGTTATTGGGAATGCTTTATTGTAGTGACATTCAAATATATGATAAAATTTATCATAAGCTTCATAAGTATTTTTTGTTTTCAAAACAGGTTCCCAGTTTGTTGTTGATAAAAGGCTAAAAAAAGTCGCAAGAGAAGCGTCTTTAATAACTCGTTTTTTAGTTTTTACCTTTTTAGGAAGTTGATTTAGCGATTTTTGTGCTGTTATAAAAACCGGAAAATGATCAGGTATATCTTTAATAAATATTCCTGTTTTAATTTTTATGTTTTTGTTAATTATAAATTGATCAATTAAAGTAGCAGTATTTTTTGTAATTCGAATCCATTTTAAAACATAATATCAAAAAAAGTTCTGACGTCTTTGTTTTTGTTGTATTCAAGCAAATCTAAATTCAGATCGCCTACGAAGTAAACGCATTTGCCACAATTCTTCGCTTTAGTTAAGCTTTCAATTTGTTGTATTAAAATACTAAAGCTCATTTACTGAACAAAAGAGCGCCATTTAACACTAACGTACCTTTGATAACTTTGAACATTATGATTTTATTATGAATCGAACCAAAAAATTATCTGATGCTGAATTTAAGAAGAAAAGAAAACAGCGCCAAGAGAGTGACGAGAAACTACGAAACTGTTTCAAAAAGTGGTTGGTAGCAAGCTCAGTGGAAAAACAAATTATTTCGGAGGATACTTGCATTGAAGTTAATGACAAATTAACAGATCCTATAAATGACTTAAGTTCAGATCATCATTTGGAATTAATTGAAGAGGAGATTTTCATAAGCAAAGGTCAAGAAGAATTTTGCGCAACTGATTCAGAACCAATAAGGGAAGATGGAAATTCCCAGCTTTCAGGCCCAGCTGAAATGGACGAGGATGAACTTCATTCAGAAATCTCAGAAATTCCAGTGGCCTCGGAAAAAAATTTTCAACACAGGGATCCAGCAACATGGCCTAAAATAACGGACAAAATAAGATGCTTTTTGATTGAGCATGGGCCAGAGCAAGATAGAAGAGAGTTTTTCCCAAACACGCTGTGTGATTTTGACAACAGAAAGCGACACTTCAGCTCAAAATGGTATGAAAAAATTCATCCCAACGGTGAAAAGTTTGTTCGCACTTGGCTGCAGTACAGCAACAAAAAAGATTCTTTATTTTGTTTTTGCTGTTTGTTATTTTCAACAACAAAAACCAACAATTTCTCAGAAATTTCCAAAGGGTTTTGTGACTGGAAAAAACTAAACCTAAGAATTCCGGAGCATGAAAACAGCAATGAACACCAAAGATGCTATTCTGATTGGAAAACTCTCGAAAAAAAACCTAAGGAAGGAAAGACCCTGGATTCTGATTTGCAGAGAGTTATCAGTGGAGAGATGAAAAAGTGGAAAGACATCTTGAAAGTGATTGTTGATGCAATTTTGTTCTGTGCCAAGAACAATCTTGCCCTTCGGGGAACAACAGAAGACATCGGTCAACAAAACTGTGACATTTTTCTGAGCTTAATTGAGTTGATTAGCCATTATTATCCTTTAGTGACTGAACATATTGCGTCCGTTAAAGCAAAAAAAAACACAACATCCTACTTTTCTCCTCGAATTCAAAATGAGCTGATTGAGTTACTTGGGAAGAAAGTCAGGAACGAAATTTTGTCAAACATCAAAGAAGCTAAATACTACTCTGTTCTGTTTGACTGCACTCCAGATGCCTCCCACAAAGAACAGATGTCTCAGATCATCAGGTATGTCCACATCAGTGATGAAACCTGCACAATTAAGGAAAGCTTTGTGGACTTCATTGAATCTCACCAAAAAACCGGAAAAGGTCTTGCAACAGAGATAACTGAAAAATTGAAGAAGGATGGTCTAAACATTTCCGATTGCCGGGGCCAAGGCTATGATAATGGATCCAATATGTCTGGAAAATACAATGGTGTCAAAGCTCACATCCATTCTCTTAATGAGTCAGCAAGATTTGTTCCATGTGCAGCTCACACTTTAAATCTTGTTGGTGTTCATGCTGCTGAGGTTTCCCCACTCATGATTACGTTTTTTGGAAAGGTTCAAGCCATCTTTAACTTTTTTTCAAGCTCCACTTCAAGATGGGAAAAACTGATGAAAACGTTGACCATTTCATTAAAGGGAAACAGTGACACAAGATGGTCTGCCAAAAAAGAAGCAATCACACCATTGCACAGACAAATCAAAGACGTTCTTCAAGTTTTGGAATCCATTATCCACAATCCCATGACAAATGCTGTCACAGTTAGCAGTGCAAAAGAACTTCTCATTCAAATTGATTTCAGTTTTTTGTGTTTGTTGGATTTCTGGAGTCAAATTCTTTCTCTAATTGACCGGGAAAACAAACTGCTTCAGTCAAAAACCATTTCAATTGACATTGCTGCAAAAAAAATGAAAGGATTGAAGGCTTTCATTCAGAATCTTCGAGATGTTGGAGTGGACAACATTATCAAAGATGCCACAGAAAAAGCTAACCAGAGCGGAATTGATGGTGGCTTTCCAATCAAGAGGAAGCGCAAAGTGAAGCGGATGGCACTTTATAAAGCTGAAGATGACTCTCACCTTCTCACAGCAAAAACAGAATTCGGATCTCATTGCAACCTTGTGTTTGACAGCATTATTACACAAATTGAGTGGCGGTTTGAGGCTATGTCTGCTGTATCCTCTGATTTTGACTTCCTCAGTGGGCATTCACTCTCTAAAAGTTCAGTGGATGAACTCAAGAAAAAAGCTGCAAATTTATCTCAAATTTACAAGGCAGATTTAGACTCTTCCGATTTCCAGTCAGAAATGGCAAGCTTTAAATATCAAGCTGCCGCAATGATGGACAACTTTGAAAAATCTTCCCCGATCGACATTTTGCAGCTCATTCATAAATATTCTTTGACCGATGCTTATCCCAACACGGCAATTGCTATTCGCATCTTCCTCACCATACCAGTCACAGTTGCTACGTGT
This sequence comes from Hydra viridissima, assembly GCF_058129835.1. NCBI lineage: Eukaryota > Metazoa > Cnidaria > Hydrozoa > Anthoathecata > Hydridae > Hydra > Hydra viridissima. The sequence continues at coordinate 22,489,795 of NW_028324300.1, read as the reverse complement.
GAGAGAAGTTTCAGTAAACTTAAGCTCATAAAAAACTATATGAGGTCAAAAATGGGCCAAGAACGTTTGTCTAGTTTGGCTATAATTTCAATTGAAAATGAAGTGGCAAACAACATTGATTTTGATGATGTCATTAGTGAACTTGCCTCAAGAAAAGCCAGAAAAGTGACATTGAACTAAATTTTTTGCAACCATAATGACAAATTTTACTTATAACTTGATGTGATAAATTTTGTGATCAATAAATCATTTTTTTCGTTGAATTTTCTCCTTTTTTTTTTTTTTTTGGAGGGGGGGGGGGGGAGGAGGGCGCAATTTTCTTTTCTTGCCCGAAGCGCAAAATTGGCTCGGTACGGCCCTGTTTGCATTCAGTATTTGAACTTGAAAAAATATTTTTGATACATTTCAAAAAAAAATTGTTTCTTGCCAATTTTAAAAAAAGGAGAAGCATTCACTTGAACGATGGAGGATGACATAATTTAGCATGTTTATCATATTTTCTTCTGCCTATATAAACTTTAGGTCAGGATTGTGTCACAAAAAAGAACCTCAGAACCTTAGTTGCTTCCTATATTCTAACTTAAGCTTAATTCAGCTTTCTATTTCTGTAAAAAACTCCTTACTTATAAGAAGCTGAATGTAGCTTTAGTTAGAATATAGGAATCAACTCCTGACCTGCAATAGACCTTGACATATTTTATGGGTTATACAGCAATACTTATTGATACAATACCAAAAGAACGCTCTCCTGTTACAACCCCTCTAAATTTTTCGCTTTAAAATTAAACTGTTCGAGATAACGAGATTTGGAAGCAACAAAGAAACACAAAGAAATAACAAATGCGGAGAAGAGCGCGCTCGCCTACACAATTTTTCCTCGAATGTAACTTAATGATAAACCGAGATATTAAGTTTCCTACAAGTCATGAGAAAAAAAATGGAAATCGATTGTCATAATAAAATAAAATAATTAACTAACTAAATAATTTTAACTAATAAATAACTAACAAAATAATTTAAAAAACATATTTTTTTAAATACTTTTAAGTACCTTCGATAGGATTCTCAATTTTTTTAAATGTCTTCTCCATATTTTTTTCCTTATTTTTATATAGCTGATAATATATCTTGCTTGAAATGATGAGAGCTAATTTGAAAGAATCAGGAGGCAGGTAATTTTTAACTTGAATAGATATGAGTATGTTCTTGCACTGATCTGCGTGGTTTTGAACCTATAGAAAATTTGAAAAACCTAAATACGTTGATGACGTTGTTACCAGCTCCATGGATTTTGATTGGTTAAACAAAGCCCACAATGCAGTTTTAAAAATTTTTAACTAAATACAAAACAAATCAGAAATAACGCCCTAGTCATTTTCTCAACTCGCAAAACATGTTTTATTATTGAAAACCTCTCTAAATTTTATTATTTTTTGAGCTTTTGTTTTTTTAACAATGAAATCAAGATGTAATATAATTAAGCAAGTCTTACTGACTAATAAAACTGATAACAATATTGCACTACTAATGTCCAGCTCTAAACAATGTGTAAGAACTTCTCTATATTGGTCTTTTGCATTTATATGGAACTACACGTCAAAAATGCCACAAACCCTGCATATTAGTTTCAAATTTTTTTAGTATCACTTTGAGTTTTTTAAAAGCACATCACAAATTTTTTTTTTTGATAGAGCCGTCGGATCGCGAACTTTTGAAATTCATTATGTATGTTTAATTTACTATGTATAATACTCTCAAAATAGAACAAAAAGAAAGTTTAACTTAACAAAGCAACAAGCAAAATAATTTTTAATCTTTTTTTCAGTTCAACATTCATGTGCTTCAGAAGAAAAGGAATCGGCCGTCCAATTTAAAAGTTCTCTTGAATTAAGTATTCCCTTCTAAATATTCAAAGTTCCTGTTTTAAAATATTCTGAAATTTTTGTTTATTATAAAACGTGCAATCTAAGATATTAGTATTAGCAAGATATCATAAGCTTTGACGAACTTAGAATTTTGATAATAATACGATATGATGCGATTATAAAGTTTTCAAGATAAAAATGATGAAATTTGTTTGTTTTTTTTTTGTTTTTAGTTCTTTTATCTATTAGTTGGTAGAGAAACAAAATGATGTTCCCTCTCATTATTGTAACAGTTTTCCATTCCCTCTCGCATTTAAAATAAAATTCCCTTTCCCTTCCATTTCTATTCCCATATTTTCGTAATAAAATGTGATTTTGAAAAATTGCTTTTGACTGCCATGTATGCGACTTAATAGTAAAAAACTTTCCTAAAATTCATTTCCAGTTTAAATTTTGGAGCAATAAAATGTTGCTTTCATATTTCTTTCACAACCATTTCTATTCCCGTTCCTATTTTTAGATTTAAAAAGAATTAGATCCCATTCCCATTTTCATGGATTGAATTGGATTTCCACGGCTTTTATTTTCACGACAGCTACTGGTTAAAAAGTTTTAATTTTGCCAACGTGCAATTTTTTGTGAACTTATACACTAGGGGTGTTCAAAAAAATAAAATTTCGAAAACGCGAATACACAACAAGCTAAATTTGGGGCAAATATAAAAAAAATACAATTACAAAAAAAAAAAATCAAAAATATTGAGATTTACCTTGTGCTCAAGCGTCAAAACCCCCCTAAAAATGCCCCGAATAGTACCCTCGTAGCAAGGCTTTGAGCACAAGGTAAATATGTGTATATATAATATGTGTATAAATAATATTTTTAAATTTTTTATTTTTTTTAATGTGCTCATAATAATCTAAACTTTTTTTTTAAAATTGATGTGTATCCGTGATTTTTCTTAATAGTTCTTTAAATTGAAAACGATTTTATACAAAAAAACGAAAACATGCGCATTTAACAAAAGAATGCGCAATAATTCTTACTTATTTTATTTGTTTATATTCACATTGTTTGGTTTTCAATTTATTTGTATTTAGCTTTTTAGAAAAACATTTTTTTATAGGTTGATTGAATGATACAAACTTAAATAACGTGCAACTTGTATCTTTAAAAAATATTTTTTTTGATATAAATACTAAAGTTCAAGCTATCTTCTGAATTTTGGAGCGTAAGCTAAGTAGTCCCTTTGCGATTCTTTTCTTGCTTAAAACTTTGTTATTTTGTTTCTTTTGTTAATAAAGATTCACTGCCTTATGCCTTAAAAATTGAGCGAACTTTGTCCACAGCAATATACCTATTTTGTTTTTCTTCCTCGTCTCTGTAGCGGTGATTAAATTGTTGCATCATTCCAATTGCCCTTTCAGCGTGATTGTTTACACAAACAATACTTTTTGCAAAATTTAAAAATAATTTGATTGCGTGTGCCAATACTGAGGTGACAAGGTCAGCCAATCATCAATTCGTTGATCTTTTATTCCGATCATATCAAACATTAACCAGGAGAACTCATCAACCAAAGAAGCTAAGCTAGGAATTTGCTGATGAATGTTAAGTTCAATTTTCAACAATTTTTCTATATCTTTTTTTGCTTATTTTCAGTTTTAAAGTAACATGACTTAGGTTTTGGAAATGATAATATTGCAGCAGCAATTTTTTTCTTTTCTTCGAGTCCAACACCATCATCCAGCAAGGCTAAAGGAATCAGAGTTGAGTCAAGATACCATGTATGTTTAAGTAAAGAATTCAACACAGCATCAACAGCAAATGGTTCTGCACATACTGCTTTATACTGATGCATTTGATGAATAACAGTTGCATCTAAAGAAGAAGCTTTGATTGTATCATTTGATTGCAGGTACCGCTTTGCATAAAAACAAGCTATAAATTCAGTTATTACCTTAATATGTTTTCTATTTTTTTGAATAAAATAAATTTGAGTTGAAAGAATTTGCATTTTTAAATAATATATAGATTTGCCAAGAAATCTTGCATGATGAACCGCTCCAGTTTTTCGAATTTTAATGATAGAAGGAGAAAGATAGCTGACCACTAGCTCTGCAAGTTCTTTTTTATCTTCCCTTACAACATTATTTCTCAATAAGTAAGATCTACAATACTCAAGAGATTCTGTAGCAGCTTTTTCAACAACAGTTCCTTTAATTTCTTCCCAACCAAATTTTACTAACATAGATGGGTTGTACTCAAAATTAGGCTGCTCAAACAAGTTTTTGAAATGTTTAAACAAAGGGTTATCGGGGGCCGTAGTTTTTTCATTTGTTATAGCCTCACAAAAGTGTGTGATTCTCAACTCAAAAACATGTTGTCTGCAAGCTAAAAGAATTAGGTATTTATTTAACTCAGTAGATATTCTTATTAAAGATTCTTTATGTATTCCTGTATTGCTTGCTGTGGCATCAAAACAAAGTAATCCAATCTTTGATTCGAGATTGTACCCTTTTAGGACTTTCAGTACACCATTGTACTGATCTTCTCCAGATGAAGAGGGTAATGGCGTAACTTCGAGAAGATGGGACTCATTATCAATAGTTGCCTGAACAGCAAGTCTATCATGCTTTAATTTTTTTCCATTATTAATTTCAAAAAGTGTCTTTCCGTCAAAATGTATAATGCATGGGTAGGGAGAAGCTTGGATGCTAAGTTCGACATCTGCTTTAGCAATAACTGCCATTTCACGAGCTGTTTGTTTCATCTTTCTAGATGCTGTTGACCTACTGCAATTTACATTTGTAAGATCAACCCCAGAACTATCAAGGATTGCAGCAGTAACTTTTGTCAAAACGTTTGGAGAAATATCAGTAATTGTGGCAATTAGAGCAACATTACCAGAAATAATATCTTTTGGGATCTCAGCTTTTATAAGACTACTTGACTCTATAGAACGCCAATATCCTGGTTCAAAATCGGAATCAAAGGATGAATCTTCGCTGGTGTCCGTACCAAATTCTAACTCTGAACTTATTTCTACTGATTTAGCAGCTTTTTTTATAGATGGATTTCTCTTTCTTGTATTCTCCGAAATCTAAACAGCATACATTCTGAAATAAAAAGTTAATGTACCCAAAATAAAAACCAATGAAAAATTGGAGAAGAGTGAGCAATGGTAGGAGAGTTTTTAAATTCAGAAAAAAGGTTTATAATATGGATTTATATTATAATATATAATACCTTCTCGCTATATTTTTTGTCTTCAGGCCCTAGAAATAACTTTCTGTTGTGTTCTTGATCGTATAAAAAACCTAGGTCCTCTTTCCTATCTAGGTCTGATCTATTCTTGTGCGACCTCCTGTGCATGGCGACCTCCTGTGCATGTTTTTTTTCAAATTCAAGTAATTTTTGTTCAACTTATTCAGCTTTTGTATCAAGTTATTATCTGATTGAAGAGGGAATCCAGCTTTAGGCCAGGGACCCTTGATTTTGCTTAGAATACACCTACAATGCAGTTCAACATCTCTCGTATTTTCTGTCTTTTTTTACCGAGCATGCAATTATCAATGACTATTTTGATGTTTTAGAAAGCATCGACTTATTAAAAGCTATGTGTTGTAAAATATCGAATTTAGTTGGCAGTTGATCAACTGAAGTTATTAACAAAAATATTTAGGTTGAGTTTGCTCTTTTACAATGTGAAATCTTATAGTCATAAGATTTCACATTATAAACTATAATCTTATATCCTAAACTAGATATTTATAATTAAAAAAAGCTCAAAACAAATTCGTTACTTGGTATAGCTGGTTTCACTTTCTCAATAATAAAATCTTTGTTTTTTTTTCGTTTTTATATTTCGCTTTTCATTGCCACTTTTTAATAGTTTCTTACTTTTATTTGCACTTGAAACTCATTTTTTGTGACTCTCCTTTGTTTTCTATTAAATTGTCCATTATAATTTTTCTATTAAGTTGTTCATTATAATTCAAATAACAAAAGAAACATTAATAGTTAATAAACCAAACAATGTGAATATAAACAAATAAAATAAGTACGAATTATTGCGCATTCTTTTATTAAATGCGCATATTTTCGTTTTTTTTTCGCATAAAATCGTTTTCAATTTAAAGAACTGTTAAGAAAAATCACGGATACACATCAATTTAAAAAAAAGTATAGATTATTATGAGCACATTAAAAAAAAAAGTAATAAAAATATTAAGATTTCCCTTTTGCTCAAAGCCTTGCTACGAGGGTACTATTTGGGGCATTTTTAGGGGGGTTTTGACGCTTGAGCACAAGGTAAATCTCAATATTTTTGATTTTTTTTTTTTGTAATTGCATTTTTTTTATATTTGCCCCAAATTTAGCTTGTTGTGTATTCGCGTTTTCGAAATGTTATTTTTTTGAACACCCCTATTATACACACTACACGTTTTTTACAAATATGTTTCAAATGTATTAATGATACAAATTTGAAACAAAATAGCTTGTTTTGGTGTACTCTCATCTTAAAACAATCTGGTATCAAAAGTCATATTGGTCGTTACATTAAAAAAAATAGTTTTGTTACAAATTTTGTTGCATTTTCAGTTTCCCAACACTAAAAAGTGTTGGGAAACTAAAAATGCAACAAAGTTTGCAACAAAAGGTCTGGGTCCTAATATATCTCCATAACTGTGACTAATGAAAATCTAAAATTTGAAACATGTTTTTAGCATTGAATTCAAATTTTTTTCCCAAAACTCATCATTTTAGAAAAGAATGAAGGTCAAAAACAAACATTTCAAGTTGAACTTTTTTTCATCTTTTTTGTAAAGAAATTGCTTTTTTTGTACAATTAGCAAAATATGATACAGCATAATTTTTTGAAATATTTAAAACAAGGCTTCAGTTTTTGCTTATATTTACAGCAAACTGTTACAAATTTATTGGAAACAAAATATCGAAAATCTAAAGAAACGCGTTCCACATTCAGCCTGTCCAAGTTAGCATTTAAAATTCAAAAGATATTTCGAGCTTCAGGAGCGAGTTTCAAAATAATAAAGAGAATCTTAAATTTCAATTTCTATTTTAATGGAAACACAGCTTCCATTAAAATAGAAATTGGAATTTAAGATCTAAACATCAATGTTGCGTTTTAAAAAGTGCTGCCGCTGCCAATAATCCTTCATTTTTACCATCCAAGGGCAAACTTAAAGAAGCCAAGAAAATGTTTTGTATCTGTAATAATGAGTATTGTAACTAATGTCGAACTTGGTTTCAGCGATTCAGAAAAATTCATACACAGGTTTTTATGTATTTCCATTGATTTTTCGACTTTCAACCGTTGTGCGACGACAACAACATCAAATTAATAAAATCATAAAGTATAAAAAAAAATAAAAAGTGATGTTTTTGTTTTTGGTGACTTCCTTTATGTGAAGAGAAATTCTCAAACAACTTTATCTGTCTAAAATGTTAAAATTTTAGACAAGGTGATGGAACTGGGTAAAGCAACAAAAATAGAAATTGTAACAAACGATTTGCAGATAACCTAACAAATGATATGATCAACTTTTTCTAATCTTTATTAATGAGCCCGAAACTATTTTCTATTCAGCAAACTGTTTAAGTGCATTAAATTAATGAGATATGGTAAGAATTAACAAATAAAAAGAGAGAACGCTTTTGCAGATTTAGTTTCTTTTGAATTTGTTTAATGCTAAACACAAAAAATCTTTTAAAAGATGTGACGTCATGTTATAGAAAATTTTTTTCTGCTCTAAAATGTTTAAATATTGTTTTTAAAATGTTTTTTTTTGTTTCAAAGCAAAGTTTAAAATTCTCATCCAAGTAAAAAAAAATTTTTTTTTTTTAAAAATTGATTTCAAACTCTCAAAACTTTAATGATATCTTATTAAACTAAAAAGGCAGTATCGTAGGAAATATTATGGCGATCAGGTTTCTCTTTTAAAAATTGAATTTGTTAGTTTCGAAAAAAAATTTGGAGTGTAAACGTGCTAATTGCTCACCAAGGTGAGTGCGGCTAAATTAATTGATAACTAATAAAAATTTTAAACTTATGTTATGTTTTTAAAATATGATAGGCTTTGGTATGTATGTAAAAAAAAAATATAACTTGAAGTAAAACAAATCAAAAGAAGCGATATCACTATAGTTTTAGAAAGCTAAAGAAGCATACATCAATTACTTTACTTCGTAAAGCTTCAGAAGCAATGTAAACCGTGCTAAATACTGCGTTTAAATTTGTTTTTGTTTCAGTACTTATCAGTTTAGCCAATTAGGGATTCGGTAGAGCGTTCGCAGATCTCATCGAATTAGTTGAAGGTTTTTTGTCATCTATAAAGCAAAGTCATCTGTTTCCACTAAAAGTTGCCTTTTTAATGCTTCTTCTTGTACCGAAGACAACTTAACAAGCTATAAAACCCTTTTAAAACAATTTTTTGAAGCAAATATCAACAATAACAATTCGTCCAATTTGTATAATTAGACGATATCAGATTTTTAGGCGATCAACTTAAACAGCATATACTTTGCAGTCGTGTTGCTTAACGCCTTTTAAAGTTGGTTGGTAAAAATGAAAAAATAAATTACACTTCGGCAACACTACCGTAGATATTACATATTACGCATTCGTATTTTACAAATCAATATCAAGTCTACTCACTGACTGGTGTGCAGTTTTTTTTTACTTTTTTAGGTTTTGAATACAAGATAGCCCTAATTATTCATTATTAATCAAATATCACGTCTACGCAATGAGTATCTACAATTAATTAAAAAAAAAAAAAAAAAACTTTAAATTTTTTTTTCTAACTTTTTTAATGTTCAACCTTTTAAAAACAGTAGGAAATGTTGGGGAGACTGGGGGTAATTGGCTATAGGGGTAAGTTGGCACACTGTGTTTAACTTTGGAATTTTTCACCAGAAGTTTTCAAAACTCAAATGGAACCTTCCTACATAAATAATTCATCTTTCAGTGCAGTATCAGGGCTATAAGCGCATGCACATAGAAATTGTAGCAACTTTTTTTTTTTTACTAATTTTGTAACATTTTAACTATATTACTTTTTTAATTTTAAAAAGCAATAGCTACAAGTAAGCTATAACAGACGTAAGTGTTGTATGGTTCACTCTTTCACCAGTCACGTTTTGTGTTTCTCAATATTCCGCGTTTTTTGGGGATTTTTAGGTCACTTTGTCAGCAAAATGTTTTTGGATTAGTTGGCACAATAATTACGGGGCCAGTTGGCAACATGTGCCTACTCACAACGTTTTGCATTGGTCGTAATTTACTAAAGTTATACAAAGTTGCAGATCTACAGATGTGCGAAATCATAAAAGCGAAGTAGACAAGTCTATAAATTCTAAAAATGTTGCAAAAACATGCTGCATATGTTATTTTTATAGAAGGAAAATTTATTCGATTGATTTAAGGGCAATAAAAATTAAGGTAAAAAAATGTTGTTGCAAAAAAGTTATGAAGAGTTTTCCTAAAAAAGAAGCAGCAGAAATAGATGCTTAACGTTGCTAAACTTGTCTCTTTTTAAATGGTGTGCCAACTTACCCTGAGAGTGTAGGCAACATACCCCGGGCCGGGGTAAGTCAGCGCATATTTTTTTAGAGGCTCTTTTTGGACAACCATTTATTTCTTTTTATAAAGTTTGACACTTGAACGTGCTTGCTAAATTCATATTCTTTTGAATTACAATTTGATATCTTCAAAATAATTCACCCTGAAATGTACGGAGTTCAAAAACTAAAACTGTAGCCAACTAGCCCCGGTCTTTCCTACAAAAATGAAACAAAAATTCATTCATTTGGCAGGATTTTATTTCTAAACAAAGATACCTCTGGCTTTTGTATCAGTTGAACACGATGAAATTAAGCACCATCTAATTGTTAATTAATCGAAAAGTACTTCACACGTTTTTCTTATTTTTTTGCAGAGGGGAGCTAAATTATCTATTTCAATCATTTTTTACATTTTTGATTGGACGCTTAGAGAGAAAGCGAAGATTTTTGCGAATTCTTGACTTCATCTCTTTGATCTTGCTTTGAGTTTCTTTCTACTTTTGTTTTTACTTTGAGTTTCTATCTACTTTTTCATAATATCTTCTCCATCTGAAGCTAATTTCTTGCTTTTCAAAAGGATTCCTTTGATATTGACCAATAACCTTCAATAACTCGCAGGTAACGACAATTAGGAGGAATTGCTTCCTTAGGTACCAATTCATACCACGTTTTTCATTAAATGGTAAAAGGCGTTTCTTTAAGCATTTTTCTATATGTATATCCGAGTTCAAAGTTCAAGGAGTAATCTATGGTGCATTTTTTTAAACAACAGAAGCAGATTGCTTGCCATACAAGGAACTTGGGAGCAAATTTCTTAGTTGGAATTTACTTGAACTTGTTGAAAACATATCCACCTTTTGACTGAAAAAAATTTTCTGGCCTGGCAATTTTGAAAGGTTCAATTTCTCCGATTAGATTTGATTTCTCTTTTAATGGATCCCTTAAGGGTTTTCTTTTTATATGGTTTAAAGTCTCTAGATTTAAATTCTCTTATATTTATCTTAAAGTTCTTGCTTTTTTCTGTTTTTCTTTCAATAGCTAAAAAATGCTAGGAAATCACTTGGGCATCAATGCGCATAGGAGCTTCTGCTGAGTGCATGGAGTTGTTCTAAACAAGGCTCAGGACCTAATGCGCTTACGGAGATTTTCCATGGTTTTGCCAAAGACCGAGTTGTTTGTTACTTTGAACAATTTCTCTTCAAACTTTGCGGTGGCCTTCGCTCGTAGATTAGTATTCAACTGAATGTTGCTATGGTGCTATCCAGGTTATAAGTTGGTAAAGAAAGCTTTAACAAATGTTAAAAAAAATTCAATTTGTTTTTAGCAAAAAAAAGTTTCTGGATCAAAAGAAAAACCAAATGGATGAGTTACAAGGGTATTCACCAAAAAATAGTGACCATTTATTTCAAAAAATACCGACCAATTAATCACAATACGGACCAAAAATTTTGTATGCTATAAAAATTTAGATGAGAGTTTGTCAAACACTATAGCGGTTTGTCAAACACTATAGTAGTTTGTCAAACACTATTATATAGTAGATAGTCTATGTAATAAATTGTTTTGCATTGAGCTCTACTCTTTTATTATGAAACAATTTTTGATAAAAACGATAATGAAACAATTATTTTTTAATTTCTTTACTCCTTTTGTTTTTTATTAAATATTTTAGAAGCCAAAGAGTATTGGTTCATATTTTTAAAAAATATAAAAAATCAAGTATCATAAGCTGAGCAACTTTAATTTATTCGCAACTTTTAGTAAACGGTACACTTTCATAGACAATTATAAAACCTATATTAGCATCAAAATCTTTGTTATGCAACTGAAAGAAGTGGAACTGCAATTTTTACTTGACTTTTATTAATAATCAAAACTTTACTACTTTACCACTTTATTATTTGAAAAACATGAAGAATGAATCAATTGTATCACGAGAACTTGCAAAGATTTTCGGAGCTGTTTGAGCTTGTTGTAAATCCATTGTAAGCACTTACTGCACAGCGCAGTATGTGGTGTTCTTCGTAGACAAACGATATTTACTCATTAGTAATTATTAAGAGATTTCAAAAAACTGTTAGGGGAGGTAAGGTAAGAGTGAGCTACTATTTTTTAAAACGGTTATACCGATAATAGAAAAAGTGAAAGTAGTACAGGATAAGTAGCTCGAGGCAGCTTAGTGTATTGGGCTTCTAATAGTTATAAAAGAAATATAATAATATATCCAGATTTTTATAGATTTAAACATTAATACAAACATACCTACTGATTTAAGCTTTTACTTAAAGCACAATATTTTTCATAAAGGTAACAAAGAAAAGAAAAAAAACTTTGTAATTGGCGATTTAAATATGGATTGCTTACGCTACTGCGAAAACAGAAAAATTAAAAGATTTTATGATGAAATATTTGTATCAGGAGCAATACCGCTTATCAACCAGCCTACTCGAATAACAAAAAACTCAGCCACCCTAATAGACAATATTTTAACAACAGATGTATATGACAATGACATGCAAAAAGGCATTATAAAATCAGATATATCAGACCATTTTCCCATTTTTCTAACAATCAACGCCATTTCAACTCCTAACTCTAATAAAAGTCAAACTATAAGAAAACGTATTTTCAGCGAAAAAAATTTAGAAACGTTTAAATATCAATTATCATTGTTAAACTGGAAGGATATAAATTTTAATGAAGACATAAATGTAATCTATAATAAGTTTTTTAATACATTTTTCTCGGTGTATAATGCAAATTTTCCCGTCTCCGAAATAATCTTAAAACCAAAAACCTTAAATAGTCCTTGGATTACCAAGGGTCTTAAAAAGTCTTCAAAAATTAAACAAAAATTGTATATAAAATATTTAAAAACAAAATCCCATGCTAATTTACGCATATATAAAAACTAAAAAACTCTATTTGAAAAAATTCGTAAAAACATGAAAAAAAATTATTACTCTAATCTAATTACCAAATATAAAAATGACTCAAAACAAATATGGAAAATATTGAAAGAAATAACGGGGAAACAGAAAACTTGTTTAAATTTCCTTCCGAAAATGATTAAAATAAACAATGTTTGTGTTTATGATCCAAATGAAATAGCAAAAGAATTTAATAAATACTTTACTGATATTGGAAGCAGGTTGGCTGATAGGATTCCTCCTACAAATATTTCCTTTAATGATTTTTTGACAACTCCAAATAATTTACTTTCTCCCCATGACTTATCCCTAGATTTAACAATTGAAGAGTTTGAAAGAGCCTTCAAATCCCTAAAAAGAAACAAAGCACTCGGTGCGGATGGAATAAACGGGAACATAATTATAGATTGCTATGAAAGTTTGAGCGATATTCTATTTTTTAATATACATCAACATCTTTTTAGTATTTTAGTTTTTAATATACATCAACATCTTTTTAGTATACATCTTTTTAGTATACATCAACGATCTAAATAAGGCCTCGAACCTAATGAGCATTATGTTTGCAGATGATACAAATTTATTTTTATCTAACAAAGATATTAGCAAACTTTTTTTAAATATGAATAAAGAACTTATACAAATTTCTACTTGGTTTAAATACAATAGACTAACCTTAAACATTGACAAAACAAAGTGGATCCTTTTCCACTCCTCAAAAAAAAAACGTTTTTTACCTAATAATTTACCTAAACTTTATATCGATGAAGTAGAAATAAAAAAAGATTCCGCTTTAAAGTTCCTAGGTATTTATCTTGACGAAAATATGACATAGAAAACTCATATTAATTATATATCAACTAAAGTTGCAAAAAGTATTGGAATCCTCTATAAGGCCAGAAATTATTTAAATAAAAATAATTTAAAACAACTATACTACTCATTTATTCATAGCTATATAAGCTATGCAAATATTGCCTGGGGAAGTACAGGTATAAGTAAGTTGCAACGTCTTTACCGCCATCAGAAACATGCAATGCGAGTAATATATTTTCTAAATCGTTTTTCAAACACAAAATCTTTATTCAAAGATATGAATGTATTAAACGTTTATGAACTAAACTTGTATAATACTTTATGTTTTACGTTTTGTTGTGTGAACAACCATTTATTAAATGTTTTTAAAGATCTATTTACCTTTAAAGTAAAGAATAAATATAGTTTTCGAAATAAAAACTATTTAAAAGAACCCTTTTGTCAAACAAAGCTTAAACAGTTTTGTATAGATTATCGAGCACCTTATCTCTGGAATAAAATTGTCCAGCCTAATTAAATTCATCTATCTCTTTTTCTGTTTTTAAAAATAAGTTAAAGAATATTATTTTTTCAACGGATAATATATTGAAATATATTTGAGATGTTATTCTAACTATTTTTCAAATCTTTTGAATAATATTTTGTTATAAACTGTATTATATGGTCTAAAAGTTATATTGTAATTTTTTATATGGTTCTGGCGACAAGATCAATATGATCTTCTTCCAGATTCCAAGTTTATATATTTATATTACATGTAAATCACGACATGTAAATAATGTAAACTAAAATTAAAAAAAAAAAAATTAAAAAAAAAAGAATGGAATTATGAAGATGGTAACTTCAAACTTCTAAAAAAAATGAGCAAATGCTCATGGTATTTTTCTCCTAAGATTGTGATTCTATCAATAAGTGATCTTCATCTGTAAGCAAATGCTAAGTCATTATTAAGAGTTTGATTAAAACTTTGTCTTCAACTTCCACAAATGAGAAGCAAATTCAGAACATTTTTTTGGTAGTCAGCGAAGAAAGATAACAAAAGATAAGACGTTATCGTAAACCTGAAACAAAGGTTTAAAAATTTTATGATTTAAAGAAAGATACTATTTACTCTACTTTTTTTTAAAGATAAAACGTTGTTTCTTTTAATTATATTTAACCCATGAAAATTACATAAATATCGGTCAATACTCGTGCTTTGAAAAATTACACAATCTTTGAACCAAAAAAGCTGAAAATTTGCACTTAACTGAAAGGCGGTAGAAAAGGGTGAGTAAGTGCGGTTATTCGTTTTCTAAATATTTGGACTTCTGACCCTATTTTGTGTTAATCTGATGCTAAGCATTCATCATTTTTAAATTTTTTCTGTTATGAAAAATTCGTCTCTCCAAATTGTGTTTAGACAAGAAGTATATTTTTCCGTGTTTTTTTCAGACTTACATATAAATTCTTGTTTACTCCAAATCAAAAAATCGGTACCTACTTTTATCTTTCAACCAGAGAATCTTGAGGTTTGAATAACTTTATTCAAAATAAACTGTTAGGTTTTCGAAATAATAACACATTTTTTATAAAATGCAACATTTTTTCACAAAAACAAAATGTAAAACTTTCGATTTTCTTTTGAGAGAAAAAAAAATCAACCAATCAAAGCTTTCAAAAAATCGCTGGAACTTTACTGGAATTTTACGATCTTCAGAGTTCAAAATTTAATTTTGTTTTTTTTTACAAATTTCAACGACTTTAAAAGGAAAATTTAAAAATACAAAAATTTGTTCAAAACTGTGACCATTGACGTCATGGAGAACTAATATTATTTTTTATTTTCTAATTAAAATTTTTATATTTTTTTAGTAACAACTTTTTAAAGAAAGGTTTCATGTTTTAGAAGAAAATTTTTCAAAAATCTTTTCTTTTTAAAATTACTGAATATTTCATAAACATTTTTTGTATTATTTCTATATTTTACATATTTATTTAACATAGTAAAAATATTTAACAATTCAAAATATTTTACGTATTTTAACTTTTACAACTCTTCTGTGTTTTAAAGTTCGTGTTTCGAGCTTCAAGAAGTTGATTCACATCGTATTGAAGCTCCGACCCCGAAGCCATTCTCAGATGTTGTCCATAAAGTTTTTGTCATCATTGAGGTAAAAACGTAATTGTTCAGCGAGTAAAAACATAGAAAGCAAACCTTCGAACTCGTTCTTTGATACAAAAGTATTTCTGATGTTTATCCACATATCTTCAATTATATGATTAGGACTCCATCCATCGATCTGCAATAGGTCACTTAAGAATATACAACCAACGTTAGTCGAACATTTAATAAGAAAATTTTTTTTTCCATTAACAAAATATTTTTATGTACAATTAGTTCATCCAACTTGAATCCCATTCGTCGATAAACTTTTCCATGAAATATTTCTCACGTGAGGCTTCATGAGCAGTTTTTCCATCGCGTATCTAAATTGTCCTTCGATTACTTAGATCATGAAAAGATCAATCGTTCATGGATTGATCTTTTCAAGTCCTAATTTATCGACTGCACTTCAAAGAACCCTTCTATGATCATTTGATCTTCATCTGAAGAAGAAAAATGTTAACGTAATATTAACTTTATTACTTATTTGCATTTAATTTGACGTTTTGTGTCAAAATAATGAATTAAATGAAAAGAAATATCTTAAGGAAGATATCAGAGGTCATGAGACAGAGAAGTATAAAATCCTTAGGAGAGGAACTAGAAAAGCTGGCTTTATAAACTTATTACTTATTTTCAGACTGTATGTCAGGTGCATGGAACTGAGTCAAAATACTTTTTTTTTTTAAGTAATTAGAATTTAATTTTTAAGAAAATTTGTTATACAATATAATGGTAAGAAATCAAATAACAACTTAATATAAATTTGTTTTTACAACATGTTATAAAATAAAACTTGCAATGGAAATAATAATGGTTTTATTATTTAATCTTTTAACTGATTTTTTTACTTTAATTTTTTTTGGAAGGCAAGAAACTATAAAAAATATATATTTCATACAAAATGAATGAAATACTCTTCTTGCTTGCTAATTATTCATTAACCCATGATACAAAAGGTATATAGACGTCATTTTTAAATCATTTAACTGTTTTGTTTGCATAACTTATTTCACTAGCTAATGATTCCTTTAAGATTTTTTTACATTACATTAGTTATGTTGTACCCCAAAATAACTTTTTTTTTTACATTACATTAGCTATGTTGTACCCCAAATTAACTTTTTTTTTTTTAGTTTTCTAGGGTTTGCAGGAATGCCATTTATTCAGATTTTCAGTTTTTATGTTGTCTTTCACCCATCTATTTCCTTTTTACAACTAATGAAGGAAGACAGCTTAAGTTTATTTAGGAGAACAATTATACTGCTACTGACTTGCATACTCACAAACTTAAGCAAGGATACCTGAACTCTGATTCAATTAAATAAAAACTACGTTCTACAAATAGAATATTGAACTTTAAAATTGCATTTAAACAAGATTTTTATAAAACTGTCAACTTGTTTCATAAAAATTTGAAGAAAAATTTCAATGTTTTTAATTCAAAAATTTTTTTGTAGATGATTCAAAAAAAAATTCTGAGATTAATTATATTTTTAGAAGAACACTTTGTGTAGCTTTCTGTCTTGAATCCAAATGATTTATCCAGTAATTATATTTATCAAAAATGAAAGAAAATACTAACAAATCTTTATTGTAACTTTATTTTCAATTTCTTTCCTAAATCCTTTGTCAAAAATGTCCGAGGTATCTATTTACTTAGAATAATTAAACATTGTAAATATTATTATAGAGAATTTAAATAAATTTATAGAGAATTTAAATATTTCATTGATACAAGCCATTCTTATTTAAGTTTCATTTGACCCTATATACATTATTCAAATTAGAACAAACACATTTAAAAAATTATGACAATATACTTTGGTATTAGTGCTATATAAATATTAATATAATATTATATAAGTTGTTTAGAATAGCCACATCAATAGCTGGTTACAAATTTATTTATTTCCTAAGCTGTTGGGTTTTTATACATCATGATTTACATTTTAAGATAATTTAATGATAGTGATAATAATAATAATGATAATAGTAATAATATCAACAACAACAGCAACAATAATTAATTCAGACTTAAGCATGAAGAGGATCTAAGTTAATTCAATAGCGCAGTTGTACTGCTACCTCAATAACAGGCCCAGAAATTTAAGCTAGAAAACCTGGCTTCTCATTTGATTAATTTTAACAAAAAGACATTTCAAATATAAGGGAGAGTGGTGAGAAGTGGGACAAAGGAGAAGTGAGACATCACTTTTTTTTTGTCATTTTTGTTCCAACTTTATGAGTACAATAAAGAAACATTATTTCTACCCGAGCATCATTTTTTATTTCGTTTTAGTACATGTTTGTCATTAGATTATCCGAAAAGTTATCCAAAAACATCATTTTGCATAAACAATGGCATGTTTAAAATACTGGAGTCTTAATTCTTCATAGGCAGATTGAAGCTATAAAATGCAGTTTTTATGCAAAGCTCTTACCACTATCCCTTACAGAAAGTTTTGAAAAACTAGGCGCTACTGCACTTTCACACCCCCTCCCCCCTTTTTTTTTTTTATAATTGATTATGATAGAAAATTTCATGCTGATTCAGAAAAATATAAAAACATGACCTGAAAATCAACGGAAAGTGCTGTAATTCGAAGTCAAAGTTGTAAGAAATCCCACTAAAAACCCTAATATTCGCCATTTTGAGAATTACAAGTTAATGATCTTTTAGCTTACAAACAGGGCTGCGGAGTCGGAGTCGGAGTCGTGGAGTCGGAGTCGTGGAGTCGGAGTCGGAGTCGGAGCTCATTTTGGCTGGAGTCGGAGTCGGAAAAAATGTACCGACTCCGACTCCAGTTTAAAAAAAATCTTTCAAAGTTTCATAATTTTCATAAGGATTTTTTATATGTTAGTCATTAAAATATTTTATGTTCTGTCAGTCTAAAGCTTAAGTATCAAACTCTAGCTTTAAGTATCAGACTCTGTAGGATATCCAGACATAATGGCAATGGTAGTAATAGTTTGCAACAACTGTAGGGCTTGGAGTTTGATATGTTAATTTAAGGCCTTTAAAACAGTGATAAGCAACAGGGTGTTTTGCTGCTTATCACTAAGAATCATAAATCACCTCCCCTATACTCTCTTCCACCATCCCTTATAATAGATAACTTCATGACTTACACTGCCTTACACTATGTTTCATATTCTTAGTAGAAAGTTAGACGTGCCAACACCAAGCAGAAAAAAGCTGCTTCACAGAACAGAAAGACTGAAAGTATTCCATTAACTTTGCATTATTCTTTTGTAAAGTGATAGTACATGAGAAATAACACTATCTGACCACTATAGTGCTTGTGTTTGGCATTGTTATCTCTTTTACTTTGTTTATTACTGCACACACAGAAACAGGATAAGTTCCTATATATATTTTCCTTATTGTAATGTAGCCTCCGGATCATGAAGGACATTATAAAGAAATGCTGCTTTTTATGGTTGTGAATTTAGCACATATGCTCAGCTGTAAACCTCTTATGTAGATGTACAAAAAGTACACCAAAGGAGTTATTTATTAAACTTGTGTAAAAAAGAAGTGGACTAGTTGCCCCAGGCAACTAGATTCCACCTTTCATTTCACTTCACAGCTTATTTGGAAAATGAAATGTGTAATCTGATTGGTTGCTAGGGGCAACTAAGCCATTTGAGCATAGCGCGGCTAGTTAAGAATAGGGGCAAGTTGGGCAACTAAAATATCTCACAAACTACCCATCAAATGACAAAACATCTAATGGACGAAAGATAGGTATATATAATGGTAATATAATGCGCATTAAATGGTTGTTGGACGGCGTTCAAATGAGATGCGCGGGCACCTTTTTGATTTCGGATCAAAAAAGTAAAAAAAAGTATATTTACTATATTTCTCTCAGATGCTTAAAAAACCATTTATCAACACTTAGGTTTGTGTAATGGCTAATGTTTATACATTACCCATTTATTTAACTTTTGATTATACTTTGCTAAACATTTTTAGGTAAACATTTTAAATTAATCATTCTTAAATACTCTAAGCAATTTAAGATATCTTTAATTCTTTTTTTTTTGAAATATGTTACAGTTTAAATGCGAGTGAAAACTATTTAATTTTTGCTTCTTTTGAAAATATTTTTACTTAAATATTACTTAGTCAATAAAATATATTAGCTAAAAATTTAAATAGAAATTTTGATTTAGTTTTGAATTACGTATTACTTGTTTGCTATGCTTGATATGATGGCATTTCATACTTTATATATATTTTGATTATATATACTGTATATAAATAATTTATATATTATTTTATTTCACTTACTATTGGTATATAACTGTAATATATGTGTGTGTATATTACACATATTTGTATGTATACAAAACTACAGTTATACAGACACAAGCTTTCTCTCACACACACACAGATACATACATACATACATACATACATACATACATACATACATACATACATACATACATACATACATACATACATACATACATACATACATACATACATACATACATACATACATACATACATACATACATACATACATACATACATACATACATACATACATACATACATACATACATACATACATACATACATACATACATACATACATACATACATACATACATACATACATACATACATACATACATACATATATATATATATATATGTATATATATATATATATATATATATATATATATATATATATATATATATATATATATATATATATATATATATATATGTAGTGTAGTATGTAATGTACGTAAACTAAGGGTAAAAAGCGCAACTTTACTATTTAACAGAAAAGCGCATAATTATTGCACAATTATGCAACAAATGTAAAAAGCTGAAATGTTTGTAAATTTATTTCTTTGAATACTTCGAAGTTAAAAGTTCTTTATTATCTTTTTTTTTTACGGTCTTGGCATTTTACAGTTTTTAAAAAACTGTAAAATGCCACTTATTTTCAATTTACAAATATTTTCGATTTAAAACTTTTCCTCAAAAGAAAATTGAAAATTTACTGAAGTCTTATTTATGCACTCTTTGGTTAAAAATGTTTCGAAAACAAAAGAACTTTTTAATTACTTTTAATGCGCAATGTAGTAGTTGCGCTTTTTACTTTATTAGTTTACGTACATGAAATGCGACTCAATCGTATGTATGTAGGTATGTATGTATATATGTATATATATTTTAGTTTTATAAAAGAATTCATTGTAGTCACAGAAATGCATTAACTTGTTTATTGCAACTTACCCCACAGCGGTAGGTTGAGCAGCTGGGTAAACTTTTCAAACAATTTCTCAAACAAATCTAAAAACGTTTCTCTCTCCAATGCCATTTTTAGCAGATATAACTATCTTTCTAATAGTAAAAAAATAATGTAAATCCGATGCACCGTTGAAGAGATCAGTTAGAATTAGTAAAAATTGCTCAACTAGCCCCACCCTACCCCCCCGACCTACTGCTTTACAATAGTTCCATAAATAACCCCTCGTGTCTAAACATAGCACCTGCACTTTTCACATTTTTCTTTCTCCGACAAATGTAATTCTAACATATAAATTTATACATAGTGGACAGCTGTGAAATACATATACTTGTGTGTATATAGATTTTAATGTGTGCAACTGTTTTTAGGAAAAACAGTTGTCATTTGAATTGTGAGCACATTATAAAAAAAACTGACAATGTCAAAGAAGCCTCCTGTTAAGTCTGCTGTATTTGAACATTTTACTATTACTCAAGATGGAAAACATTTTGTCTGTCAGTGTATGACAAATGATCCAGATGAAAACAAATGCTGTGGAGTCAAGATCAGTGCATATGCAGGCAAAGATAAAAATGCTCCTACAAGAGCTTCCAATCTAAAGAGACTTTTACAGCGCTTTCATTCTGAACTATTCAAAGTAGTGAAAGAGAAAGACTGCATCCAAAGTAATGAACCAGTGACCAGCACTTCCAGCCAAACAAAGGAGCATAAAACCTTGCAGATATCAGTTGCAAGATATTTTGTTAGTGACAAAGTTACTGTGACAATGACAGTTGAAACATTTAAAAAACAGATCATAGAGCTTGTGGTAAAGGATGGTTTGCCTATATCATTATTTTCAAAACCAGCTTTTATGGGTCTTAATGGAGAAATGGCCCGCAAGCTTAGCGTTTCTCTGGAGAGAGAGAGTATTAGAAAATTAGTTATTGAAGAAGCTTTTAAACAAAAAGAAGAACTTAAAAAATCTCTCAAAGGACGCTGTGTGTTTCTTAAAATGGACGGCTGTTCACGTCACAGAGTAAACTATTTTGCGATCAATGTCCGATTTGTTTGTGAAAATAATAAAATAGTTACCAAGACTTTGGCAGTAAATGACACCAAAGCTCATCATACTAGCGAATCTCTTCAGGTCTTAGTGGAGAAGAATCTTCAAGAGTATGAACTTAAAAAAGAACAAGTTCTTTCAGTTGTAACTGACAATGCTTCAAACATGATAAGTACCATTAAACTGATGAACAAGACTACTGAAAGTGACAGGCAGCTGGAAGAACATACTGGGTTCAGAGAAACAGATATATTTGAAATGGAGGAACACAATATAGAGACAGAGGAGCAAACAGAAGTTACTTCAGGTGAACAGCAATATGAAAGTTTAGATGATCTTGTTGAAACTATGTCGATACGTTTTCGCATTCATCACATGCGCTGTGCTGTGCATACGCTACAGCTGGCTATACGGGATGGTCTGCAAGAAGGACATGCTGCTGCACTAATTGAAAAATTGAGAAAATTGGCTACTGCTGCTAGAACCCCTAAAGTTGACTCAATTTTGAAGAGACGCGCTGGAAAAGGGGCAATTATTGATCAAGCCACACGATGGGGAAGTACCTACTTAATGATTCAACGCTTGGTTGAACTGAAACCCTTTCTCGTAGACATGGCTAATCCTCAATTGATGCTACATGAAAGCCAATGGAAACAGGTGAAAGAGCTTGAAGAATTGCTACAACATCCATTTGCAGTGACTAAAAAATTGCAAGAAGAGGACTTAACTCCAGGTATTTTCCTTAAGGAGTGGAAAAACTTGATGTTTTGTCTGTCCCAAAAAGGAGCGTTATTTGCAAGTGGCATTGTCGCTTCAATGAAACAGAGAGAAAAAGTACTATTAGAAAATAAGATTCTTTTAGCAGCTGTTTATGTAGACCCAATGCATCGGATACTTCTTGATGATGAACAACTGACTAAAGGAAAAGAAGCTCTGTTTGAAATAGCAGTAAGAATGAACAAGTTGCAGAACTGTCAGGAACAAGAGGAATTGGGTCATACTACCACATCTTCAACATCATCTACTGATGAAGAACTTGATTTTGAGATATATTTGGACCATAAAGACCGTTCAAAGCGTTCCCGCATGGAAAAAGAGTCATCTCTATCAGAGAACACTGCCAGTAAATTTCAGCACAGTTTTTCATGTGCATTAAAAGTAGTGGAACAATTTGACCGTTCATCAAAAGTAACAGTACTGCAAGCTATTGATAAGTATCCTGAAATGGTCAGAGAAGTTGCCCGAGTGGTTACTGCTTTGCCACCAACTCAAGTTAGTGTGGAGAGGTTGTTCTCTGCGCTAAAAATAATAAGATCAGATTTGAGGACATCCATGAAGGAGGATCTGATGGAGGCAATACTTTTTCTGAGGACGAATTCATAATTTTATTAGTATTGTATATCTATTTACAAAAGTTCAGAAAAGTTATTTGTTCAGAAATTGTTTTCTAATAAATATTGTTTAAAGCACTAAGTGGTCGGATTATTTATATCATGGTGATGATATAGGCAATCTTAACATTTTAACGCGGTAAATTTGTTGTTACAAATTGGTGACTTATGAAGGAGTCGGAGCCGGAGTCGGGAGTCGGAGTCGGAGTCGGAGTCGGAGTCGGTCCATGATAAAGTTAAGGAGTCGGAGTCGGAGTCGGAGTCGGAACTGCGGTTTACCGACTCCACAGCCCTGCTTACAAAGCAATACATTAATAGCATGGTTTATACGTTAAGAAAGTCATTAAAGTATGTTTATCTTGCGCAATTTTTTGTGGCTAAGAAAATGGCCTTTTTTTGATTTATTAAAGAATAAACTATAATGCAAGTAATGTACTTTTGTAATAAATTTTAAAAAAGAATTCAACAGTTTTGTTTCCTAATACAAGAATTTTTGAAACTTAGTTCATAGTCGTTTTATCACATTTAAAATTTAATAAATATAACCCTCCAGCCGTTTTCTCAATAAAAAAAACCAGCGTATAATACGATGATAATTATTCATCAATTTGTCATCAATCTACGTTCAACCTTTATTTAAAATCTTTCATTAATTTCATTTTGTTATAGCACTTTCGTTATAATACTTTAAAATAATAATCCTAAGGCTGATGGAAACCGGCTCTTTTTATTGCGCAATGTAACGGTAATTAATTTTTGTTAAAAATGAAAGCATTTAGAAAAAGATTTTTTAAAAATGGCGAATATTAGGGTTTTTAGTGGGATTTTTTACAACTTTGACTTCGAATTAGAGCACTTTCCGTTGATTCTCAGGTCTATGTTTTTATATTTTTCTGAATCAGCATGAAATTTTCTATCATAATCAATTATAAAAAAAGGGGAGTGCAAAAGTGCAGTAGCGCCGAAAAACTATACCAGCAAATTTTTTTTTAATTTGCTGTTTGTAAAATTTCGAATCTTTTACTATATAAGTATCATATAAAGATATTGAGTGATTCAAAAAATAATTTGATATTAACTAGGTTTTCAAGTTTATACTGTTCTGCATCGGAACAAAATAACAATAAAAGTTCTACCTGAGCATTACAGATTGTAACTTACTCGCAGAGAAAGATAACGTTGCATTTGTAAGTCTTCTTTTCTCCTTGGAGTTTCGCGTTCAGTTAAAACTTTGCAAAATTACCTCAAATACATTCAAAAAAAACGCCGCAAACTAAATTAACAACATTTTCAAAGAAACTACGTCAATTTCCACTTCATGTAATTGCTTTCTCGTTGTGTAATTAAATCAGTGGTCGGCACCATATTTCCAAAGGGGCCCACTTGCAAAATTCTTGTTTTAGTTGCGGCCCACAGCAATAAATAAATTATATATAAAATGGTTATATTACCTATATAACAGAATATAGTAAAGAATTAGATCAGAGGTCGGCAAATTGTGGGCCGCGGCCCAATTATGAGCCTTTGCTACACAATTTGTGGGTCCCAAGCCACCTAACTGCATAATATACAAAGTAGTGTAGTTGTGGGCCTTTTAGTTGTTTTCCAGGCTGTAAAAATTAAAAAGCCTCCTTATAAAATACTCCCTAATACCAGATCTTGTCATTTTAGACATAGTAAAAAAATAATTTTAATGCACTCTAACACTGTAGCACTTTAAGACTTTAAATAAGATCTTATACTTAAAAGTTAAATCATGCTAAAAAATTACTCTACAAAAATAAAAACATTCGAAAAGCACGTCAAAAATAATTAGAACATTCGAATTTGTTCAGATGAAGTAACTCAAACAACAATTTCATTAATTTAACGCTGTAAAAACTATTTCATATCAAATATACCAGTGGTAAAAGTTATCGTCTTTAGAATGTTTTTCGTACTTTTCTTGAATAAAATACTACATTGTTTAGATTTTTTACGAAATAAGTATTATAAAAGAAATAGTCGGCAAATCTTTAATGTTTTAAATAACCGGTTTTTTAAGACGCATTATTTGAAAATTGAATAACCAAAAATTACTTGAGTATAACCAGTTATCGAGTAACCGGTTATCGAGTTTGGATGCTTTACTCAGAAGTTGCAACTCTGATAAATACACACATTAACTTGCAAAGATATGCCAGGTAAACGTGAAGCGAAGCGTAAATTTGCACGTCAGTGGAATGAAAAATGGGAGCTGATTTATTTCTTCACTGAGGGACCAAGTAACAATGCTCTATGTTTAATATGTAATGAGACTGTTAGTGAACTGAAAGGAACCAAGCTTGAACGTCATTTTGTATCAAAACATGAATTGTATAATACTAAATATCCTCTTGATTCAACAACCAGAAAAATAAAATACGACTCATTGAAAAGCTGTTTAGAAAAACAGAAAAATTTGTTTCAACAAATGTCTAGCAGTGTTGATTGTGAATCTCGTGCCTCTAATATGGTGTCATGGATATTAGCAAAAAACCTGAAACCATTTACTGATGGTGAAATAATCAAAGAATGCATGATTGAAGCATCAAAATTTCTTTTCCCAAATGATAAAAAAATTCATGACAAATTTCAATGGATGCACTTGTCAGCGCGTACAGTTACTCAAAAAATTGAGAAAATGGTTGTTAATGTTTATGATTAATTGTCAAACAATCTTTCAGAAGCTGAATTTGTGAGTATCGCTCTCGATGAGTCTACTGACCTTGTCGGTAAAGCACAACTCTGTGTTTAAGCACGTTTTATCACTACGAATTGTTGTTTATTTGAAGAACTGCTTGGAATTGAACCACTGGAAACAACTACAACTGGACAAGACATTTATGACAAATTGTTCAAAATATTAAAAATAGGAAAGTGCCTCTTCAAAAAATATCTTCAGTTGTCACAGATGGCGCTCCTGCTATGATTGGAAGAATTCGAGGAGTTGTTACTTTGCTGAGAAATAGTGGTGAGTTTCCTAACAAATTTATGTCATATCACTGTTTGATACACCAGGAAGCACTGTGCGCTAAAGTTGCGACAATTGATGATGTAATGACAGCTGTAGTAAAAACAATCAATCATATACGTTCCAATGCACTCAAACGGCGTCAATTTCGTGCGCTAATGGAACAAAATGAAGATGAACATGGTGATCTTCTTCTTCATTCAGAGGTATATAGACAAAAAATAAATAATTTACCATTACAATATATGTCTATTTTTCAAAAATAATTGTTTGTCTATTTTTTGCAGGTTAGGTGGCTATCAAGAGGAAATATTCTTAACAGATTTTGGGAGTGTTTGCCAAGTGTACTGCAGTTCATGGCAACTAAAAAATTTTCATTCATTACAATGTCTATTGAAGAGTTTAAGTGTAAACTGGCTTTCCTTTGCGACATAACAGCACAATTCAATGTTCTGAATAAGAAATTACAAGGCCGCCGTGTGCTGGTTTGTGATTTGATCAACCCCATTACTGTGATGAAGACAAAACTTAATTTGTACAAAACTCAATTTGCATCTGGTAGTTGTACTCAGTAGTATATAAATGCGGGTTCTAGCGCATTGACCCCGTTCCATACTTAAGGTAGTCATCATTATCGTTGTCATCATGATGATGATGTTGGTTTCTAGCGCATTGATACTTTTCCCATACTTAAGGAATTTCAAGATGGCGTCATTTTTCAATGGGATTGTAATTTGTTAAAATTGGGATTGTATTCTTCCCGTTAAGTTTTGCAATATTCAATTTCTTTCCATACTTAAGGATGTCATGATGATGTCGGTTTCAGGCTCATTGATAGCGTAATATATTGGGGTGGTTTTTTTTTCTTTAAAAAATGTTTGTTAAAATAAAAAAGTTGACTTACCTTTGAATCAAAAAAATCTTTATTACCGTCTTGTTTTGTAGTGTCCAATGGCGAAGGTGGTGTAATCATTCAATAGGATCCTTTTGTCATCGTTAGCGCTGAGTGCGACTTTGTTGATTTCTTCGGTGTAATTTTCATGAAGATGAGATCGGATAACGTTCATGGTTGCAAGTTTTTCTTTCTTATCCATTAAGCAGTCTTTATAATGTTGATGTTTGATGTGATTTTCGACGCCTTTGCATTTTTTGTGTTCTTCATTTTCTTTGGGTATGTAGTAGCTTAGGTCTAAGTCCAACAAACTCTTTAATTTGTTTACCAGCAGCCTCATCCTTGAACTTTCCTATAATCTTTTTATTCAAGCCCACTTTAAAGCCAACGTTTTGAATAGCGGGATGCTCTTTTGGAAATTCGCTCGTGTCAAATTTTTCAAGTACATCGTCAGCAATGTCTTTGTAAAAGTCTTCCGTTTCGATTTCATAAAAGAGCGAGTCTGTGTCAGTCATGAGTAATTTTAAGCGATCACCGTATTTAGGTTTCATGTAGTCGTAGTGGTGTTGAAACATTAAAATTTTGCTGATGTCTAGGATGCTCATTCCTAAGTAAACAGGTTTGTTGTAAACCAGCTTTTTTCACTTCATATGAACCGCGATTAAGTTTTCATCAAAGATGGTGAAGCTTTCAAATTGAGGTTTTTTGGATAATTTTAAGGCTTCTTTTATTGTGGTGGCAAGTCTAACGTCAACATGATTTTCGATGTTTTCCATGGTTTTTCCAAAGACAGAGTTGTTCATGAGTTTGAAAAATTCCTTATCTGATTCGAAGAGTGCTTTAGTTCATTTATTGGTGTTGAAACTGATGTATGGTTCCATCCAAGGTTCTTCTCTAAAGGTGAAACCTCGATGAATTTTGGTGATGATTAATCCCATTCGTTCATAGAGTTTTAGATTTGTGTGATGAACGACGTATTTTTCTTTATTGTTTAAATTGGGAACGAGCTTATCCACTTTTCCGATGGTTAATCTTTCAGGAGCCAAAGGGTAATCGTTGTGTAAATTGTGAAGGTGATCGGGGTAATCTAAATTGACTTCAAGGATGCATGGCATAGATTTCCAATTTTTTAGCTCTTCATCGGTCATCCATCTGAATCCTCCAACGGGAAGAGGTTTGCTCATAGCCCATCCATATAAATTGTTGGCGTCTAAATACTGGAGGAATTTCGATGGTTGTGAAGGATCATAGTCTTGCATGTATTTGTTATTGGCAGTTCCATATCGGTTTGAGATCATGCTGATTCCACCGCGTATTCCTTTTTGAGTCATGCGAAGCATATCAGGATCGCTTAAAAGTTCTATTTCAGCTTTAGTATTTTTATAGCAAGCTTGCATACCGAGTCCAGGGCAGGTGTAATACCAGGCGGGATCTTGTTCGTAACTTTCTATGCACACGTTTCTAAAATTTTCAATAACGTCTGTTTGAATGAGCACGTCTGAGATGTTGTACAGCTCGTGGTAATCTTTAAACGTTTTGCATCCAAATACATTCCAAACGTTTTGCACATGCGCGTATTCTTCATCAGTGATGTGCTTATCGTTTAGTCTGGAATAAAAGGCTTCTTTGGGTGGCAATTGCGTTTCGGAAAACTTTTCAATGGAGTCTACCCAGTCATAAGGATAAATGCCTTTTTTTCTTATCAAGTTGAACTGTTCCTTTTTAGGATAATATTGAGCCACGTTTTTGCATTGTTCATCGGTTAGATTTTTAGTTAGTTTGTCTAAACCGAAAGGTAAGAATCTGAAGCTGTCAAGAAACCTCATTTCTCTTATTACTTTTTGAGGTTTACCTTTTTCATCGATATAATCTCTCACTTTTATTTTTTTCGAGAAGCTGATGTAATTTTCTTCATTGTTGGGTATGCAAGTTAGCTTTCCGTCTTTTCCAGCTAATTTCTTAATGAACAAGTGACTGTCGTAACAGGATAAATTGTGTAAAAAAATGGGTATGAAACTTGGTATTTGATAATCAATGTTGCATTGTTTGTGAGCAGCACCACGGTACTTTCCAGTCAAATGGCAATGATCCCACACTTTGTCACCATTAAGATCCTTTTTGCAAATGTGACATTCGGTTGCATCTTTAAATTTCTTTTTATCCTCATCAGTCTTGAGTTTCTTTTTCTTCCATTGTTGTTGACGTAAATCGCAATTGTTCCAAATCTCTGTAAGGTCTGCTTGAAGCATGGTGATAAACTTTTGAGCCACGTCATCCTCTTCGCTTTCTGCTGTGTACATGACTGGCTTTCCCTTGTAAATGGTTTCGTCGAAGCATTTGATGAAGTAGCTGAACGAGCTTGGAACATGCTTTTGATATTTTTTGGTGTATGACTGTTTTGAGTCAGAGGTGCAAGTGTTGACAGGTTTGGTGAAACATTCAAAGTCTGCATTGACTACAAACGGGACTCTCATGGACATGTTGTAGTTTTTAAACTGAACGGTTGTCCCTTCTTTAGGAAGTTCAGTTCTAACCGAGATGTGTTTATAGCAGTCTTCTTGATGTTTTTGAAGCTTTTCTTCTCGGTCATATGCTTGCATGCAATTTCTGCAAATGTGTTGTTTTCTTTTTCCTTTTGTTACTGAAGAACCAACCAATCGACCTAAGTTTTTAATGAGGCAGTAATGGTTAGTGTCTTTGTTTGAAATGAGTAGCAAATCGATATTATGCTTTCGATCTAAAAATTTGGATATTCGTAAAGGATGGATTATTTTTTCTTCGTATCCAAAGACGTTGATGCTAATATCTGGATTGTTCGATTCAAACTTGTTGATACCTTGAGTAAGAGAGACAGGAAATTCCATTCCATTCCAATTGAGCTCTTCCGATTTTAGAATCAAGTCTTCATCAATTCTTTCGTTGTCTCTATTTTTTAGATTCAACGCTCTGGTGACACTCCACATAAAGCATTTGTTGTCATTGTTTTCCATGTTGATGATCGCCTTTTTACTTTTTAAGCTAGGAGACAGATCTATGTAGGAAGAACCGCTGAAAGGTATCCAGTCAATCATGTTAACTTCTACTTTTAAAATTTTGTTGACTCTCCAATTGGATCCTTCCTTGTTGTAATTGGATATGTTTTCAAGAATTCTTTCTTTCCATGTTTCAAAGCTTTCTCTTTTGTCTGTTGATTCGAGAATAATTTCATATATAGACGGGAATACCACAGTGCGAAGATTTTCTTCTCCAGTAGCAATATTCACACGTGTCATTTCGCAGATTAAAACAAGGTTCGTTCTTGTGTTTTTTTTAATGACTTTGATGACAGCCTCTTTGACCATGTTTAAAAAGGCATCAGGGTCTTCATATCGAACAGGTGGGGTGTATGAAAACTGCTCAGTGACGTGTTTTATCGCATGATTAGTCAACTCAAACTTTATTGTAAAAGGACTGCCTGCAGGATCCTGTATTGGTCTTGGAGCATTAAATACGAGTCCTTTGAGAGACTTGATCGTTTTTTCCACTCCATTTTTCACGTTGCTTACTGTTTTCTCCACAGGTGTTGGAACGTAGGGATCAATGGCAGTAAGCACTTGGTTAAAACCGTTAGAGACAGCGGTTGCAATCCTTGAAAACAGTCCAGGTCTTAGTGCTGGAACCGGTCTTGGTGTAATGACGTTTGTTGAATCGAAAACAGGTGTGTCAAGGATGTGATGTGGTCTTGGAGCAGGCACAGGTCTCGGAGCAGGCAAAGGTCTCGCCTCAGTCGTGCGTATACGAGGAGCAGGAATTGGTCTCGGAACACTTTCAATAGCTGCAATGAGCTCGGCTTTTCTCATTCTTGAGATGCCTTTAACACCACGGTCT
The DNA here is from genome assembly GCF_058129835.1 of Hydra viridissima. Taxonomy (NCBI): domain Eukaryota; kingdom Metazoa; phylum Cnidaria; class Hydrozoa; order Anthoathecata; family Hydridae; genus Hydra; species Hydra viridissima. The sequence continues at coordinate 22,458,976 of NW_028324300.1, read as the reverse complement.
TTGGCAATCTCTTTTAACGCTTTCATATTTCGTTTATCCATTTTATTAAGGAGAAATAAAATCTTTAAGCCATTTCAATTTCTATCGTGATCAAAAAAATTTTAATTTTCAGCAAAATTAAAATCACGATACGACTTTTATTTGATAACCACGTGTATTGTCAAAGTATTTCCAGTAATGACCCGTTTCTTTTCTTAATTGGTAATGAGACTTGTATTCAGTCACCTCACCCGTTTCCACATGAGTGATTTTATAAGCGAGAGGATGTTTTCTAATTTCAACAAGCTTTGCCCATTTAGGATCAACAGGCTTTTTCTCTTTTGGCTTACGCGTTCTCGGCCTTCCCACAGGTTTCCTTTCTTTCACCTTTTTCATCCATTCTTCTTTATCGAGCAAATTGTTTTCATATGCAATCAATATCAAAGCCAACAAATTGTTTGATGTCTTGTTAACAGCATTTTCCTTCAACAACTCTCTCAATTCCTTTTTTGTGTAATTCATTTTTATTACTGAAATATTTTATTCTTCTTAATTCAATTTTTTTCAATTCTTTAAAAAGAATCAAAAAATGATCTTAAAAATCACTTGTGATTTCCACGTATCATGAGATGATCTTAAAAATCAGTGCATGCGTCAACATATAACCATCAAAATAATCATAATTAAATATTTCTATCGCCACCTTTCTGTTATAATAATCTTCTTTAAATGTTGTTGGTTCTTCAACATGCTCCATGATTAACTTGTCACCTGATTCATCAAACGCAATGGTTTCATCAATAACTTTTGTGTTGTTCTCCATTTTGTTTGTGCTGTTAATGATTTTACTCGAATTCAATTTTCTAAAGCTTTTCACGGATTTTAAAGGTCTTAAAAATTCAATCTTGATTCCATTATCCACCTCTCCATCTCGACGCCATAAATATCTCCATCCATGACCAGTTCCTTTCTCCGCTTTATAAAGAGACTTGTATTCAGTCACCTCACCCGTTTCAACGTTGGTCATTCTCACAGTGATTGGATTTTCCTTTTCTTTCAGTTCATGTATTCCTTCATGCTTTCTCGGCCTTCCCACAGGTTTCCTTTCTTTCACACTTTTATTAATCTCGTCTTTACTGATCAAGTTATTTTCAACAGCAAGCATCATCAGACCTAATAAATGTTTTGAGGTTTTAGTTACTCCGTTTTCCTTCAGTAAATTTTTCAAATACGATGTTGTATATCTCATTTTACTTCTACAGTGATTTTTTTAGTTCAATTCAATTTTTCATCTCTTTCAAACAATATTTCCATTTCTTCAACGAGCTTGTCATTCCTGTCCATCGTGCAAATCTCAAGATCAATTTTCAATTCTTAAAAAAGAATTAAAAATTCAAAGAATTTCCATGGATCATGAGATGATCTTAAAAATCAAAGAATTTCCATGGATCATGAGATGATCTTAAAAATCAAAGAATTTCCATGGATCATGAGATAATCTTAAAAATCAAAGAATTTCCATGGATCATGAGATGATCTTAAAAATCAAAGAATTTCCATGGATCATGAGATGATCTTAAAAATCAAAGATTTCCACGATCCGCAAGCGGATTTAAAAATCCAAAGAATTTCCATGGATCATGAGATGATCTTAAAAAATCAAGGATTTTCCACGGATTTTCAAGATGCAGGAGCGCAAAACCTTCCCACTCCTCAGCGATAACAGACTCTTCATTTATTTCAACTTTCAAATACCTTTGTTTAGTAATCATGTCTAATTTTTCTCGTTCCAAATCACTTATTGTGCAACGATGCATATTGATTGTATCGATTACAATTTTTATTTCATTTGATATCCTTCTACCTCTTTCTAAAATCATTTTTTTCTCAGCTTTCATTTCCTCAGTCATTTGAATTTTTCTTCCAGCCATCATCTCCTTTCTTTTTTGAGCTACCTTTTTTCTTTCCTCTTTTGATGTTGCTTTTTTCCTCAACTCTGACAACTCGAGATCTTCCAAAAGCTCTTTTTGTGCTTCCACCCACGTTTTTTCTTTGATCGGAAATTTTAATTTTCTTTCCGCCGACACCTCCTTTCTTTCTCGAACTAGTCTAAGTTTCAAATCTACCGCCTTGTATATTAATTCTTTATAACATCTTATTTGATCATTAAACTTGTTTATTCTTTCTTCTAATGTCATGTTCTCCATCTTTTTTAATCGCTGTAAATGATTTTTCTCGAATTAAATTTTTTTCAGCAAATGGAAAATATTCATATTTTTGGATCATCATGTCCATTTTCAGTTTTGCGGACATTTTTTTCTTTTCATCCCAATCCATGTTCATTTCAAGAACGTATTTGTCGATCGATCTCAGCTTTTCTTGCTTTCTCAAATGAACCCACTCTTTGTTGTGCTCTTTGATTTTTTTCTCCATTTGCGAAAAGTCATCCTCTTTTTCTCCCCACAACATCGCGTAAAGCTCGTCTCTTTTTTCATCGCTGTACATTTCAGGAATTTTGAACGAGACATCCTTGAACGCAAGAGCCTCGAGCTGCTTTTTCTTTTCTGCATCAGACTCTCTTTGGCTAAACTCCAGAAAAAACGGGTGAAACGTCATTTTATTTAATGATCTCAATCTTAATTCCTTTTTCATCTATTTTTCCGTTTCGCTTCTCAAAATAATTGTTGCCATGTCCCGTCTCTTTCATCGCTTTGTAAAGAGAGCCGTATTCAATCACTTCTCCTGTTTCAGCGTGCGTCATTTTTACAGCCACGGGATTGTTTCGGATCAAACGAAGCCTTTCGTATTTGGAATTTATCGGCTTGACATCCTCCATCATCGCATTTTTATCGATCAGATGGTTCTCCAGCGCAATCATCGCCAAACCCATTTTGCTTTTCGACGTTTTGGAAACGCCGTTTTCGATAAGTAAATTTTTCAAATCCTTTTTCGTATAATTCATCCTTTTATTAAGGATTTATTTTTTTATCTTGAAGAGTTCATGTGGGTGTTTAATACACAATGTTCATTTTGTTTCCGTCGGATTTGATTCTTAACAGCTTGTCAGAGATCACCACAGCATAGGCTTGAGTGTCTGCAGGAACGTTTGCGTTAAAGGTGGCTTTAACTTGCACGTCCAACACGGTCGATTTCAACCTCTCAGCCTGCTTGCTCACGTCAAAAACGAAAATAGGACAAATGTGTCTGTAGTTCAGCGCTGTGATATTCGGTTGGGCGACAATTTCGCTTATTCCAAAAATCTTGTTGTCAAACTTGCATGCGTCTCTGTAAACCCTTGAAAATTTGTTGTTTGTAAAAGCCAAGTCGTAATCCACAGCAGGATACCTCTTGCTGTTTAAGGTCACATACATGTTTTTCAAATCGCAGTGGTTAATCACGGAAGGGTTTAAATCTTGACTTCCGTCTTTATTAGTCTGAAATCCAACAATAATGTACCTCGGACGTTCACTGGCTGATCTAGCACTTAACCTCCAACTGAACGTATTGGACACTGGCACGGCAATGGTGTCGCACTGTCTGGATCTAAACGACAACGGAACGTCTACTTTAGACTCGATGAGTTTGTAAAGACGGTTGTTTGCCATCACAGAGGGAGTGACATGAGGCATAAACAAAGACAGTTTGCTCAAGGTGACTTTTCCTGCAGCTGTTGCATCGCTCTTAAAAATCGCATCAACGTCGCTCTTCCTTACAAGTGTTATCGTGTGCTTGAATCCGTAAAGAACTTTTTCGTAATCTTCACATAAACCAAAAATGTGCTTCAAAGGAATGCAGAATGAAAAGGTCCCTTTATCAGCAGGCTGCTTAATGATGAAATCTTGTCTTGCGATAAAACCAGTATTGCTTATAAGATCGGCAAGGGCAGTGCTGTCTCTTTGCCACAGCTGATTCATTCCTTCCGACACTTGGAACTCTACAGGATATTTCAGGAAACCCAGCAAGGTAGTGGCTTGACCTGGACTGTATATGGTCTCAATCTCTTGATTCGACAACTGATAAGAAATCTGACTGAACAGGTGCATGATGCCGTTGTTGACAAGAGTAACCACATCCGCATCCGCATAGGAAGTACCGTCTGCTTTTGTCAGTCTTCCTTCCACCAAAAGGTAAGCATCGCAGGGACGCGTGAACAAATCTTGCTGCTCAATGTTGATTCTTATCTCACCGGACGTGTTTAAATTGGTGCTCACCGGCTCATATTCGTGAAATTCATATCTCTCAATATCTTCATCAATGATGATTTCTTCTGTAATGTCTAAAACATCTGAATTTGCCATTTTTCTATACCAAAGAAAAAAATTTTTCAGATCCTTTGGATCCGTGGAAAAATCTTTATTTTTTTCATGGATCTGTTTTCACGCAATCTTTAATCCTCTTCCCGATTTCTTTGAAAGTTTTACCAAGTCTTGAATTCGGATGGCGTTTTTATGAGACAGAGACCCTCCAAGAGAGGAATAATCGCTGCTCACCTTTGGAGGTCCAACCATTCCGGAAATAATGTCTTTGCTTTTTTGAGTAAGCTTTTGAGGTTCAGATCCATGGAAAGAATTTTTCGGAGTTCCAGTCTTGGCATACACCTTTTCTAACGCCGTTTTGCCTTGGTCAATAGCCACATCTTTTGCTGTCGCAATCGCCGAAGAAGTCAACTCTTTCCCTGCAGATTTTGCAGCTGTAATCGCCTCTCTTCCCAATTCGCTTTTTGCCATTTTCTGAGCCAAATTAGACGCTGCTCTTGACGCGCCCGATGCTGCTGCTCTTTTTAAAAAATGACGCAACGTATCCATGATCCCACTTCCTCCAACAACGTATTTCTTAACATATCTGTTTCTGTAAATGATCATTTTTTAAATACGAGAAAAAAAATTATTTGGATCCGATCACCTTTATGATTGATTTGTACTGGTTTTTGCTGATCACCTTTTGCCTCAACAACTCATCGCAAATGCTTACAGCTTCATTTCTCGAACCCGTATTCCCAGCACGACAAGCAGCCACGCTCAATTCAAGCTTTTCCACCAACGCATTCGGATCGCTAGGAAGAACAATCACTCCTGAACCTTTTTTTCCCTTTTCAATACGCTCCATTATTTTATTGTATAGTTCATTAAAACGATTTTCAATATCACTTCTAACCTCTTGCAGCTTTGGATGTTTGTCATGAAGTTTTTTATTGAGCATTTCAAGATCATATTGTGATGGAGCTGAAATAGAATCTTCTCTATTTTCAGTTTTGCGAGATTTCAGCTCATTTTCAATAGGAATGATGAATTGATTGTATTTATCAATCTCTGAAGCTCTGGGCTTGTTCTTTCTTGCATCTGGAGTTACGGCTCCGCTCTCCATCAATATTTTTGAGTAATTAGCCACATCTTCAGCGGTGACGTCGAAATTCTTTGAAATGTTTGGGCTGGGGCCAATGCTATAAACAATTCGAAGTTTTTTTCGAGAAAAAAAATCTTTCGTAAAAACGCAATTTTTCACGTACGAAAAAAAGTTCGTAATCTCGAGGAATTTATCGCTGTTTGTATTTTTTTCGGCCATTGCTATAAAGCATAAAACGTATACGTCACTAAAGTTCACGAATTTTTTTTATCCGTTTACGTCATTGATAACAAAAATTTTTTTTTTTATTTTTATTAAGTAGGCCTACTTAACAAATTTTATTAGTTATAAAGTAGGCTGTGCTGTCTATTCTATTTTTATAAATATTTTTACATTCTATTATTTGGTGTTTAAAAAACTGTGTAAAATTAAAATAGGAACATGGATTTAATTTTTTCGGATGAAGACTTAGATTTCGAAGTTGCAGAAAATGAGCTTCGCCACCGATTGCCTCGAGAGGTTGGTGTTTAAAACATTACTTAAAATTAATAAATTTTGATGTTTTTTTTTAATGATTTTTTATCGAACAAAATCAGAAATCATACTAAATAGGCGCAGAAATTATATTTTTGTTTTGTTTTTCAATTTCATTTTAGTTTAATGGTCGCTTTTTTAACGAAGATGTTTCTGACAACGTTTTTCGAGAACAGTATCGAGTACCAAGAGCTGTATTAGATTTTTTAGAAACTAGGCTTAAAGATGATTTGCAACATTATACTAAGCGAAATAAAAGCATTTCAGTACGTTTCCAGATAATGGTATTTCTTCATTTTATTGGCACAAATGTTTTTTTTCATGTTCTCAGAGACTGTCATGGAATCTCTACCAACACAATTTATCGTATTATACACAGTGTAGGAGAAGCTATTTTCAATGTTAGTGTATTAAGTTAATAAAACTATTGAAAGTTTTACGTTGTCATATAAAGTTGCTTATTATTTTTATTTTAGTGTGAAAATTAAAAACTAAGTTTAGTAAAGAGAAAAATTGTTATCTTATAAGATTAGATTCGACAAGAGATCATAAAATGGCCGAATGATTGCTCCACTCTTCCACAAAAGTTTATGGAAATCGGAGGTTTTCCGTGCGTATGTGGTGTTCTGGATGGGTCTCATATACTCCTTTCTAACCCTCCTCAAGCAGATGAAGATTCTCTAATCAATCGCCATCATGTCCATAGCATAAATGCAATGGCAGTATGTGGACCCGACACGTCCATATTTTATGCATCGACCAACAGTCCAGGAAGGTGGCATGATGCACATGTAAGCCTGTCACTAAGTTATATTTTACAATTGTTAGTTCACTAATGCTGGGTATTCAACTAGTACGTGACATTCTTCGGTATGTTCATATTGAACATACTATTTGAACTATTATGATTGCTAATTAAAATGTAACTTAGACTAACTAATATAATGTATTATAATGTAACTTACAGTAAATTTAAATATTGTGATTTTACTACTATTAGGTTCTAAGAAATTGTAACCTATGGAACAAGTTTGAAATTGGAGAGCTTCCATTTAATGGAGCTGTAATTTTGGCTGACTCTGCGTACCCATGTCGAGAATGGTTAATTCCACCTTTTCCTGGTGATCCAGACGGAGCTCAAAAACGTTTCAACAAAGCACAGAGAAAAACTAGAAACATAATTGAGCGATGTTTTGGCATTGTCAAAAACAGGTTTTATGCTTTGAAAACTGGAATTCGTTTGCATAAGGTCGAAGATGCCTCTAAGCTTATCATGTGTGGATTTGTTATCCATAACTTTTGTATTCAACATGAAGACAACGGTAATGACTTTGAAGAACGCGAAGAAGAACAAGCTGATGAAAATCTAGCTCAAGAAAATCAGAATGATGGAGCTTTGAATAGACGATTACAGCTACTTAACTACTTTACTTAAAAGTATTGTTTAAAAATTCATATACAATTTGCTCTAGAGCATAGGATCTATCAAAATAGTTTTGACATGGATCATAGATTTGTGCCTAAATTAGTTGAATTAAAATTGGAAAAAAATTCACACAATGACTTTTTAATAAATGCAAGAAATTTTTATAAAATATTAGACCATAAAAATATATGTTTATATCTGTTTTTATATAGTATGTGTATTTTGTTTTTTTATAGAACACGCTTAAAAAAAAATTAGGAGATTTGTTAGCTTTTGTTGTTAGGAGCAATTCTTATTAAGAGTATTTTAAAAAGGTAAAAAATGCTTAATAGCATAAAATTAAGATATGATCGTATTAATATTAAACTAGATTACAAAATAAATTTAAAATATGAAAGATATTGTTTTGTTTAAATTTTAAAATCAACCACTAGCCAATGCAATACCTTATATATAGTTATATATAGTTGTGATGCTTGTATCTATTTCACATCGCAACAGCATTGGTCTTAATGTTTGTGTGAAGTTTTACAGAACTTATTACTGTAAGGTAATGGTGATAAAAAAAATGAAATAACAAGAACAATTTCAGGTTGAAGTTATATTTTTATTGTTACTAAAAAATGTAATTGGTCATGGCTTTACAGTTAAATACCTTCAAGGTGAATGTTTAAATATAGTTATACAACATTTTTCAAAATTTAACATAAAATTATGATGTAGCTCTTCTCTTAATGCTCAAGAATTTCCTCCTAAAACAAAAAAAATTTGTTAATGATAAAGTTATACTAAATACAAGCTACAAGTTATACTAAATACAAAAAATTTGTTAATGATAAAGTCATACTAAATATTATTACAAATTAATTTTAAAATACCGTTTCTGTATTTACAAAATGTTGCTGGTTTGAAGGTTGCAATTTCTCATTCATTAGCTTTGTTGCTGTTGTGTAACATATTGTTAAAGCCTTTTCTTTTCGAATTTGCTGTTGTCTGAGAGCAACGTCCAATTTCAGAAGTTTTACTCTTAATTCTTGTTCTTTTTTTAATCTTTCTTTTTCTAACCGTAAAACACTTACTTTCAATTTTTTAAAACTTCCATCTACCAGGAGACTTTCTCTAGCTTGTTTTCTTTTTAATTTTTTTAATGCCCCCCTTGATGGTTTATTTTGAATTGAATCTAAAATTTAATTCTAGGAGTCAAAACAAGATCAGTTAACTAAAATAATAAGAAAGGTGGTTTAGATTCCTTTAAAAATAAGAAGTTTTTAATGGTTTTGGAAATACTAGTTGTGTAAAAATTAAGCACAAATTGATGTTGTCTGTTATATAATTATAAGTCTAAAACCTACAATTAACTAAATTAAACAACTGAGATTTAAAAAAAATTAATTTATAAATTGCATTACCTTGAAGTATCTGACAACTGTCACTAACAAGAGTGGTATTGTCTAAATTAGGGGAGGACATACAATCAAATCTTGCATCTAATATAAACAATCAATTAACTCTATAAACTATAGAAATAGAAATATATATATATATATATATATATATATATATGTATTTTATAAAATACATATATATATATATATATATATATGTATTTTATAACACAACTAGTCTTAACCAACAAAGAAAAATATACCAGACATAGACGAAATAAAAGAAGCTGTATCAGAAGATTGTTTCAAAGTAAAGTCTACTTCTTTACTTGATGAAGAAAGGGTGGCAGTGGGAGTGGAAAGTTGGTTGGGAGTGGATGACAATGCATCATCTGTTGTACAAAAAGAGATATTAAAATCAGGAACATCGATTCCAGATACATTTATTGACTTCCTGTCAATAATGTCTAAAACAACATTATCTAATTCTGTTAGTTGTCTCCCTGCAGCACCTTAAAAAAAAAAAATTATATATATATTTGTATATATAATATATATATACAAAAATATTTAATTATATATATATATATATATATATATATATATATATACATATACACACACACAGACATATATAAATATATATATATATAACAAAACTATACCTGTTTTTAGACTCTTAGCAAAATTTTGCATTGTAGCTCTTCGCAAATAATCCCACTCTCTACTACGTAGCTGGTTGATATCTTCAATTTTTGCCCCTAAACTATTTAAATGTGACATTATGTCTTCCCAAATTCTATTTCTATGCCTCATAGTAATAGATGGACCTAAAAGTAGATGAAATAAATAATCAATATATAGTATAATATAGTCTTATATAGTAAAATACTAAATATTCTATAATAATATATTATTTTATAATAGGAATCATACCTAAAAAAGCTTACCTATATATATATATATATATATATATATATATATATATATATATATATATATATATATATATATATATATATATATATATATATATATATATATATATATATATATATATATATATATATTTATATAATATAATGCAATTATACATATTTTTATTTAAATAGTTTGCTAATTAAAACATACCAAGCTTCCCAAGAAGAACCTCTTTGTTTTCTCTAATCTTTATTGCTAGTATCATTTTAAGTTCTTTAGACAGCATTTTATTTTGTTGTGTATTTGTGTATTATTTTGTTGTGTATTTGTGTATTATATGGCATATTTGTTGACTATTTATACTTTTCTTTAGTCAAACATTATGAAAAATTTGTTTAACCAAAATTACTATCGAAAACCTACATAAATAGGAAATGGAATGTTAAATACGTTTTAACGAACCACAACAAGGAACTGAATAATCGATTAAATGCATATTTTAAGTAATTAGTTTATTATGGAGTTACTAAAATCCTTTTCAGTTTTATCTATAAAATATCTACATAAAAACACAAACAAAGAATGTTCAATGATTTTGAAGCGCTAACGTTGTTCCAGCAATGGCCGCCAAAAATCACGAAGAAAATATCTAAAATTGAGATCAAAAATCTATCTGAAGTTTTTTTTCGAAAAAACGCATTTTTTATCTGAAAAGGCGATTCCCTAGTTCGTTTATAGCATTGGATTTAAAAACGAAGTTTTTATCTTAAAAACGGAATTTTTTGAATGTTTATAGCAATGGACTTTTTTTTTCTTCGCTTTTTACGGTAAAAACTTCGTGTTTTACGGAAAAAACTTCGTTTTTTATGTTTATAGCATTGGCCCCAGAAAACATTTTTTAATGGTCTAAAGTAAAACTTTGTTTCTTGTTACTTTTATATTACAATTGCAAAGAAAACGTTTTTTTGTAATTCAAGTAATTAATTTTGTTTTGAACAATAACTACTAATTGCAGCATTACATAAGTCTCTCTTCGTTTGGATTTTTTGATAGATCTTGTTTTGTATCTAGTCTTGTACAAAGGGCCATTCACTGTCCTTGTACTTAGGGCCATGTTTTAAAGTAACATCTACGGTCATAATCCTTATGATTTTGTTTTATTTGTTTTTTTGTAGTAAATAAAAGAAAATGACATCAATTATCAGTACTATTTCGATTTAGTCACATTTTTTTGAGCTGGATGCTATTTATATGGGACGATTAAGGTTATGATTGGAAACTTCAAATGTAATTGAATTGTACAAAATGTTTTTAATAAAGTTGTTACTATCTTTTAGATAATTTAAGAGCAAAAATATATTTCTATAACTTGCTATACTAGCTGGTGGCCTAGGTACAATTAGAAATGAACTCATTGTACCTCAGGTTACTGATTTTAAACCCCTTTTACTTGGCAGAGTTTTATATTTTAAGTAATGTCGATATCAATAGGAAGTAATTGATATGATATGATCATACAAAAAATCTGGCCCTAAGTAGATTAATATCCCCTAAATAGGTTTTTAACTTAGAAACCTCTTAAAACCCAGCCAAAACTATTTTTAGTTGTCAGATTCATTTAGATTTTACCATAATGCTTTTTAGAGGAAATCTTATAATGCAGACAATGAAAAATACGAAATTAAAACATATTACATTAAGTAACATTACTGTACAGTAAAAGATGTCAGATCAACATCAAACATAAGATACTGACGTCTAGATGATCCATAACCAACACTTGGTGGTGGAACTTTCATTATAATATCTTCAAGTTCTAAATCATAAATAGTCATCTTCTCGTATAAATTTATTGTCTCCTGATTTCTTAAGATACTTAAATTTGTAAACTAAACCAACAACTTCAATAACTTCTGCCACATAATGTCTAGATTATTTCTTTCCACTAAACTTGACAAGTAAAAAACTTCCTGAAATAATTTCACTATTTCCTGATTCATTGTCAAGTATATTTACTCCAAAATCAATTTCATCAAAACTTTCATTATTTAAACTTGTGTCAGAATGTTGATTAAAAATAATCTGTTTTACCATGGATTTCATTTGTCTTGAAAAAGGTTTTTGACATTGTTCATTATTAGATTTTGAATGTAAAATAACTTTCATTTCAGGTGTATCAGTTAAAATGCGTGATTTTCCCTTACGCCCTTTTGTAATAGCTGCCTTTCTTAATTTGACTTTTGGGTGAGGTCGTATTATTTCAGGTGAAACAATAAACAATGTTGATGGTAAATTGCCAGGAGTGGTTTCAACCTCATTGCTATCATTAGAAATGATAGCAATGAGGTTGAAACCACTCCTGGTTTTTTTTCCAAGTTTCAGTATCCACTATTGGCGTATCAGTAACAGCTGCAGGTAAGAAGTCAATTTCAGTAAAAATATTTTCATTAAAGGGAAAAAACACAGTACATATAAAACTGTTAACAATACTATTTGGTACAAAGCACAAGGATAAGCTTGACCAACCAGGTAAGATATATCATAATTTTTAACTGGTTTACCAGCATTTCCTGGTGATATCATTCAATTATTCATGGCATTATTATAAAAAATTTTAAATGGATCAAAAACATCACGATCAAGGGGTTGCATTTTATGGGTTGAGTGAGGATGAAATGTCATTAAAATTATGCCCGATCTTTTAGCTAATTCAATAATAAAAATGTTGACATGACTTTCATGGTTATCCATTAAGAAAAGAACTGGTTTTTCTACCGAAGGTCGGAAGATACTAGTAAAATGCTCAAGAAATTGCAGAAAAATAACTTCATTTGACCATCCAGGCTTATTAGCTGCTCCTACACTTCCAGGAGGAGCACCATTCAACATGTAGTCCTTAAATTTTGAACGCGGAAATACAAGTAATGGTGGAATGCTACTTCCAGCAGCCATAATGGCTATTATTATTTCTACATTAAAGCCTCGTTCTGCACTATTCATACTCCCAATTTGCTTTTTGCCCTTTGGGGCTAGGATTTTTGTGGTACATGAGCTGTGGTAATTCCTGTTTCATCACAATTCCAAATCTTTGATGGCTCAAAATGATAACATTCTAAAACATTTTTATAATCTTTAAACACAATTCTTAAAGTTTTTTAATTGAATGCAGAAGATCTACCAAGACTTGTTGGCTGCGGTTTACATAGGGACAACTTATCATTATATCTTTTCCGAAAATCTCGTTGCCATTGTTTACCAGCACATTTATTCTTTATCTATGAAGTTTCAATTTTTTTATGGTTTGCTAAAGCATACTCATATGCAAAGAATCTGATTTGCTTTAACGTAAGCCCATAATGCATATTTGCAGCATCTGCCAAGTATTTTACCAAAATTAATTCTTCTTTTATTGAGAATACATTTTTTGGTTTCCTATGTGAATATGAATACTGGGTTCTTCCAGATTTTTTAAACTGTTTTAACTGATATATCAAAGTTGAATTTTTAATGTTGCAATGTCTTGCTACTTTACTTAGACTCATTTTTTGTTGAAGAACAAAATTCACTGCATCAAACATATTCTTCTTGCAAATCTTCTTACAAAAAACACCAACCTTACTCCTTGGGATTTTAAGATTAAAACATATTAACAGAAATGATTATATATTTATTTGCTCTTACTTCCTTATTGCTGTACAGAAATCAAGTAAAACTATATAAATTATATAGTATAATCGTATATAGTATTATATATATAGTATTATATAATATAATCAACTTAATTATCACTAAAGCTTAGTGCAAGAAAGTAATAATACGCTTATCGCTGATTTTTACATGCAAGAGCATTAACGTACAGCTGTTTGATAAATTTGATAAAAATTTTACTAAAAGTGTCCTCTTAAAATACGCAAAAAATTAAAGCGCAATACGAACCAGTCAAAGGTACAACCTCCTACGCTGGTCAAAGGTACACGAGATGGGTTTCTTCAACAATTATCATCTCAAACCCCATTTAGGGTTAGAAATAATCATCTACACTTTTCCATGATAAAAAAAAAGATGTTGGTTAATGCTAATAATATCATACATTAACCAAACAACTATTTATGACAATTTTGTTATCAAAATAAGATAAACATAAATATTTACTTTTTAAGAGCTAAAGCTTATAATCTTGTGGATTAACACAATCTTCCCCAACCATGATATTTTAAGGTAAAAAGAGTCGTCATGGGCTAATATTTCAAATGGCACTTAACGTTTTTGCAAAATGATAATAGTCGGTCAACAAGACAGAGTGACTAAAGGTACAACGCGATAAAAGGTACAACAGGTTCCCCTACTCGTAATTTGTCACCTGACTGTATTATTCAATTAAGTTAATATATTATTCTTGTATTAATATTCTTATAGTATATGAGTTTTAAGAAAGTTTTTAAGAAGAATTTTAAAGAGAGAGAATTTTTGTGATTGAAAAATATTTGAATAAACAAGAAGTTTCGTGAGTGAATAAAAGAGAAAAAGAATTAAGGAATTAAAAACAAGTCAGAAGAAATATTAATCAAAGAAGAATAACCAGACGTTTTTGGCCATTTCAAATAAAGAAGACATTTTCGTATAAAAATGAAGAACAGAAAGAGGAGTAGTTGATAAAAACTGTATCGAACACTGGAAGTAGAGTAAGAGAGTATTATTTGTATTTTATAAATGTAATAAATAAAAGAGCGCTAACCATTACACACCAATAAAATGCTTATTGAGTTATAATTTATTGAGATACTTTACGTACTTTTTGAAACCGAAAATGGCCGTCTAAACTTAAAATCTTGTAACTAAAGACATTTTACAACTTTTTCCAGAGGTAGACTCTGTCTTCTCCTTTCCGATGGATAATCCGACTTTGCTGATGCAAGTGGGATAGGCAGTAATCCAGATTCTATCTCGTCCGTGAGGTGCGCCAAAGGCGGAAGCCGGTACACAATGCCATTCTGCATTATACCCGATCTCCCATAAATCTTGCAGAACGTTGATATGTCCTTTACTACGAAGGTTTACCACGTTTTCAATAATTGCATACTAATACCGCTTTTAAGTAAGTTAGGCAGCTACTAGTTTCTACAGTTTTCTTTGCCTCCTCGTTTTCGACTTTATTATGCATTAAATTCGCATAAGAGTCATTTTCTCATTCCGTCAACTCCGTTACTGAAATTTTGTCCTACAGCTATAAAAACGCAATTCTTGTACAAGTAACATAAAAAACAGCACTGTGGGTAGTAATACTTATTGTTAATATAAACTAGCATTTTATCGGATATTTCCAACTAAAATTTAAAATTTTGTGTGCACAATTGTTAATTAAAAATGTCCACTCCGTAGATGTCCTGCATCTAGGACTATATTGTTATACTCAATAATTTTTTTTCTTTTGTATTAAGGCTAATTGGGGACATAATTTGGTGCTTTAGACATGCTAATTTATGGTATTTTAATACATGTATTAATTTACACCTTATCCTGTTGTAGCTCTTGTCAAAAACTTGCTGTTCCACATTTTTTGTCCACTCCGTTATTACATTCTAAAATAGTCACAGGTTTGTAGTTTTTACTTATTTACTAATTAAAATAATGAAAAAAAGTCCAGTTCTATTGACTTTATTAACATTTAAAGTTATATCGTGCTGCAAGCATTATTTATATAAAAATGAGAGCCTAATTACCTTATTTTAAAAACGATATTCTTATTCGAAGTCTACTCCGTTACGCTTTTTTATTCCGTAAAATTACAAATTTTTATATGGCGTGTTTTAGTACTCTTTAAATCTTTTGGACAATATAGCAATAAAAGATTTTAAAGATGTTTTCCAATGAGTAATAATGAGATATTATTGTTTATGTATAATTATGTCTACTCCGTTACTGTCAACTCCGTGATTTCCTCTTAATAACGGAGTTGACAACAACATAACGGAGCTGACATCACGAATATAAAAAAAATCAAAAGCTTTAAACTAAGCTATTTTCTGCATTTAAATAAACACGTCAACCATTAGGGACTTACTGCAGCGATAAAATATGATTACCTTGCAGCGTTAAATATGATTACCATATATACGCTGCGTTCTTTTACTTTCAAGTTATTGTAAGAGTAATTTGTAAGTATTTTAGTATTAGGATTTCATTTATTGTTTGGTTTTTATTTACATTTGACTCTAATACGTTTGGCTTTTAAAATAAATGTAAATCTTAAAATATATTTTAATAATAATAAATAAATAAAATTTTGGTGTATTAACAATTACAGTTATTATACTATTTTTCCAAAAGAAATACAAATAGGCATATAACATGAAAACTTCAAAGAAATCTCGTGCTGAAATTCAGAAAGCGTTTCATGTTCAGAGAATGTAACATTTGTTTTAAGTCTCGTGTTCAATTTCAAGCAAAAGGATTGCTAAAAGATGAAAGTATTACAGTTTGGTTCCAGTGGGAAAAAGAAAAACAGGAATATGAAAAGATGGGAGAAAAGAAAACAACAAGTGTTATCAGGAAAAGTGTGAAGCGTGGAACACTTAAAGATCTGAAATTAAAATTCTGTGAATCAATTCGAAACGAGCTATGCACGCATGTTTTTATAATAAGACACCAGTTCAGAATGTACAAACAATTAAAAGAAACAGTAAATGTGAACGAAGCTATTATACATATAGATTTTTCTGAGAACTATGTGTGCAAGAATTTTGCTGCAATTAAATCTTCACATTTTGGAGCAAGTAACAAACAAGGTACATTGCATACAGGAGTAATTTATAAAATGGATGGACATCAGTCATTTACAACTATATCCGACTCTTTGAGGCACAATCCTCCTTCTATGTGAGCACATCTGGAACCCGTGCTAATTGAACTCAAGATAGATAACCCACAAATTACAGATCTTCATTTTTTTTCTGATGGACCAACCACACAATCTAGGAATAAGCAAAACTTCTTATTCTCTACATTGATATACGAATTAAAATTTATTTTAGCCAGTTGGAATTTTTTTGAAAGTGGGCATGGCAAGGGAGCACCAGATGCGATAGGAGGATCTGTGAAACGTCAGGCAGATCAGTTGCTTAATATGGGTTGTGACCTTCCATATGCAGAAAGTTTATATAATTTTCTTAACAATGGACATTCATTAATAAAGTTTTACTATATTGAGGAATCCAAAATTATTTCTTTTGACTCAAAATGTTCCAAAACATTAAAGGCTATTACAGGCACTATGAAATTACATCAGCTGCACACAGACAGAAAATTTAATGTTTTGTATCGAGATTTAAGTTGCTTCTGTAAGAGGGATACAGTTTGCACATGCTGCAATTTAAAGAGATATATGTTTTCCAAAAACACTAGCACGGTAAAAAAGTATTTGTGTATTTTATTATTTTGCCTATTTATTTGCTTCTATAATAATTAAATTTATTTTAAGTACTTCCGTGAATTTCTTTTTAATATTTCAGAATTTTAACAGTGATGAAAGCATTACTTCGGCCGATGCAATGGATGTCAATGATGACCAATTTCAACATTTAAGCAACAATATCATTGATCTGGTTAATTTCGATGAAAATTTGAATATCTTGTTGATTGAAGCAAATGATGTTGTGAGCGACCACGACTTTCTTCACATTAATGATGTATGGTAATGATCCAGTAACGGAACGGACAGTATTTGTACAATTTAAATCCGAAAAAGATTTTTGTCGAGTTAGTTTCTTTTTTTAAAGACGCTTTACCTTTTTTAAAAAAAAAAATGTACTGAATTTATTTGTATACTAAGATTTTCCCTTTAATTTAAAATGTAACTTACACTGTTTTGCTTTTAAATAATAAATAATTAGCAAATGTCAGTAACGGAGCAGACATTGTCACATAAATTAAATTTTTATGTCATTAACTTTGGCTAATATACTTAACATGTAGGGTGTAGTTATAGTACCCAGTATATTTCATTACAAAAATAGAATTTGTTACAAAAATAATAATAATTCACAGATGTAGTTACATTTATATTACGGTAAACGAGTGGAAAAAATTATTGGGCCTCATTACTTGATGATATCCAAAAACATTTAAAAAGCAGATTCGTGCAACACCAAATCTATTTTATAGATAGTCCAAACTTTATTTTCATGCAACATTACTTGCGACAAAACCGTCTTATGAGAAATTGACTCGTAAACATAAAATGCCGTTAATGAAGTTGCAACTATGGGAAAAACACCTTTTCTTTTAATTTAAAAAATCAAACTCAAAAGAAATAATGCTGTCCAATTTTGATTTTATACTTAAAATCATTTAAACAATATTCAAACAATAGGAATTTGCTTTTTAACAAAAAAACCTTTATAAATCGCTAACAACTTACTTGGTTACGCTTCGGAAGGAGGTTTCCTGCAGCTTTCGGTTTCATATACAGATGATTTATCTAAAGATTATATTTATCAAAAAAGAAAACACTGATAAATTTTATAAAAAAAAAAAAACTTAGGAATTGCCAATAGACATGATTTAATTTAAACAACATAACTCATTCTTTTTCGTGCCTCTATCTTTTCATTCAACCTATTTATTATTTCTTCAACCTATTTTCTGCACTTGCTAAAATATCAAGTTTCGGAAACTCTTGCTTAATTCGAATTACATAAAGTTTTTTCTCAATCGAAGCAGAAAATTTCTATTAAATGCATAATGACGATGTTTCTTAAAGATTTCATCGTAAGTTGTAAAGTGTTTTTTAAATTGAATGGAATCAAGTTTTTTTAACGGTCTGCTCACGTGTTTATACTCGGTCTGCTCACGTGTTTATATTCGGTCTGCTCACGTGTTTATATTCTTGCTAAAACGATTATGACCTCTCTCTGAGATTTTCGATTATTATCGTGATCTGCACAAGTATCTAATTATCTAAATTTTGCAAATGACATGAATTAATCGCATAGATTTCGGAGCTGTAAGAGCTTGCTGTAAATAAGTTTTAAGGACATACTGCAGTGCGTGGTGTCCACCGAAGATACTTGTTCATTAGTAATTGTTGAGAGTTTTCAAATACTGTTGCATTCAGCGGTATTTGATTTCTTTGAAAATCGATTGAGAAACACAAAAATTTTCAACGAAAACCTCAGAACTTCACCTGTTTACATTTTACCATTCTATTTGAACTTCTCAGCCTCCTGTTTAAGGAAAATCTTTTACACATTTAAAAAATAATGAAGCTGTTAAATGAAAGAAAAAGAAACGAGGATGAAATAATTTAACACGTTTATCTAACGTTAAAAAAGTCATCTTTAACGAAAGCTTCTGACTATGTGAGCTTTAGTTGGAATATTGAAAATAAACTCCTAATCTGCATAAGACCTTCTCACAATATACGTATTGATATGAAACCAAAAGAACGGTATCCTATTACAACCGCTCAAAATTCTTTAGCTTCAAATTAAAAGTGTTCGAGATGGCAAGAATTGGAAGCGAAAACCAAAAATAAAACAATTATGGAGGAGAGCACACTCGCTTACACAACTCGTCTACTAACGACAGCTTATTGATATATGCAGGACCGGTGCAAGGGCTATGCGAATTATGCGGTTGCATTAGGCGCCGGCTTTTCTGGGGCGCCGCGCTGGCGTAGCTAACGTTTTTTTTTTCGTTTTTTAAAAATTACTGATTTTTAATTCCTCTGCTGTTTGGTCATTTGGTATGATGTTTTGTTCAAAATTAATTTAGTAAGCAAAACACTTCAAATGAAAACTGTTGATTTGCAGAGCGCTTTGAAACTAATTGAAAGTGTCAAGTATTTTTTGGAGAACTTGAGATCAGAAAATGGACTGAATAACCTTATTACAAATGCAAAGGAACTAGCCGAAAAACTGGACATCGATCCAAATTTCTCTGATGAAGTAGTTCTGTCATTAAACTTGTTGGACGTTACTGACATGCACGGTATTAGAAGCGTAATAAACAGGTTACTATAGTATTGCCTATGCAATTTATTTATTATGGAAGTGAAAACCTCACATGTCTCATTTTAATCTTTTGCAAGGCTCCTCAAGAGGCAATCCAGGAGCTTCTTTATTAAGCCTACGTCATCTCTAGGTGGCGTCAAAAACTCTCAACTTTATATATCTCTGCCAGTTTTAAAAAATTTGCTCACAAAAGCAAACTTTTCAAATCTGACAAAGAAACTAATCTTTCATTGAAGTAAACTCAGAGTTAAAGAATTTCAATTTATTTCAAGGGAAAAAATATCTTTTAATGAGTTTTATTTCGAAAACTTTATTATCGCATCATATCGAATTAGTTATAAAATTTTAAGTTAATCATACTATTAGTTCATGACTGCACTTATTATAATGAACAAAAATTACAGGATTTGTTTAAATCAGGAACTAAGAATATTTAGAGGGGTATAGAAGATTTATCTTTCATTAATAACGCGACAAACAATTTTAGATTCAGAGTTAAAAACGATTTTCAAAACAAACCTTTCATTTTTTATTTTCTGTTCATTGATGATTTTCTCACAAATTAATATAAAACTGACAGTGAAACTAAAAATTCACTAAATACTGATTTGGATTATTATATATAGAATCATAGAAAAATCAATTTTTTTGCAACGTCGATAAAAAAAAACTTTATACCAAACAGCATTCATTTTACAACAAGTTTTTGTTTCAAAAATAGAAATCCCTCACCCCACCCCCACCCCCCACCCCTATCCTTTTTCCCCACTCGTGGAATTTTATAAGAAGATAAATTAATAACTACTTTGCTTTTTATATCTGTATCTATTAATTTGTGCGAAAGAGAGCTGAATGGAAGTAATATTCCCGTTCAGTTTCAATCTCATTACTGCAACAGTTCTATGTTCCTCCGATTGTTAAAACGAAATTCCCTTCCATTCATATTCCCATATTTTCGTAATAATGGATGATTTTGAAAAATTGTTTTTGATTGCGATGCATGTGACTAAAGAGTTAACAAATTTCGTAAAACTCAAATTTTCAGTTGAAATCGTGTAACATTCTTTTTCTCATTTTTAGGTTTTTTAATGAATCAGATCTCGTTCTCATTTTCGTGGAATGGATGAGATTTCCGCGTCTCTCATTTTCTCCCAAACCCCTACTGTTCGAACGTTTTGATTTTACCAACTTGCAATTTTTTACGAGCTTATGCACTCTACGCCTTTAATATACACATTAAGCACAAGTGGTTTTCACAAGCTTCTACTGAAGCATTTTAATTCCATTGAGAAAATTTTGCAGAGATCTCAATAAGTAATAGTAAATGAATGCAACCACATTTCCCATTCCAATTTTCGTAATTTTTGACGGTTCATGATGAAAGACAATACCTTTCTTTTTATTCAATTCAGACCATTTTCTTTTAAGAACCTGGCGTATTGTTTCTACTCCATAAATGGCTAAAGAATCAATTATCTGTTCGACTACCGTAGTTTATAGCGGACAATTCCCTTTCAGCTCCATCACACATAGCATCACCTAGTTCAGCGTCAATTCTCACTTCGCGAACTCTTGTGACGGCTCACCAACCCTTAAGAATTCCATCAGTTTTACTGATTGGACGACCGGAGCGTGATTCATCTTTCCATTAAAGTTACCTGAACGAAAGCGAACAAACCATTTCCGCTAAGCAGATTTTGATAAAATACCTTTCACCCTACACAACACAAATTTTTTCGCAAACCGGAGCAATAGCGCATCCTATAATTTTAAAAAATAGCCGTTTTTTTACCATAAACCCTAGACCCCAAGAATTTTTTTGCCTGAAGGTATATTAATGTTGGATCTGTTAAAAAAAACTGATGGTGTAAAGTTTTCATTTGCAAAAATAGACTTTATTGTTTCATTTTCTAGACGAAAAAATTAACTTTTGGCGAATATAAAGTTCTTGCGGACGCAACAAAAAAGCCATTACACTTCATGATAAAATTAATACCTTTTTTAACAAAAGCAAGACAAAGTTCTAGAAAAGAGTACTTAAATAAAATTGATTAAATATAAGGTTTTGACTTATCTTTACAGTTATATATTTGTCTTATTTCGTTTTCTCTTTTAATTGTTTATTTTAATCCGAAAATATTATATTGTCAAAGTAAAAGAAATATTTAATCAGTGTGAATTAAAAATGGTTTGAAAACAAGAAAAAAAGAAAGCACATCTATGTTTAATTTAGTTAGTAATTTAGACAACTTTTTAAAATAAATATGTTTTGGCATTATTATAAGTCCCTATAAACAATTTCAGATAGCAATTACAGGAACTCTTGCTAAAATTTTTGGAAAACTAAAAACCAGGCAATATATTCCATTTAAGGTGGCTTATTTTCATATCTTCCTTCTTTTCATTGAGAGTATGCAAAGGTTGGTCAGAGGGAGATGAGCTGATAAACTTAGATTTATAAGTTAACTTTATTGTATCAGTTCGCTTTCCCATGGGATTGCAAATCAAAATTGGAGGATAGTTGGATAGAGGGGACACAACACATCTTGAACCAACTCACCCTTAATAGTGATCTAGAAAAAGTCCTGGAGTGCCCTACGCTATTTTTGAATTTCCCTGTTCACACACAAGGAGTTGAGAGGGAAGTTATGGAGGTAAAATTGATTTTCCTTATGCTTAACAATATACTTTAATAAAAATTTAAGAAATATTTACTGCTATAAAAATAGTTTTTAAAACAATCAGATTTTTTTAGGTAATTGTAGCTTCTGAAACAGTCTTTTGTTTTAAGAGAAAAATGGTTTTATTCGAGCAAGAGCAGAAAATAGAGCTATTGTGTCTTTTTAATAGCAAGAAGAACCTCTATCCATTTTCTCATTTCCTTTTGTCATTTTTAAAAAATTTTTTTAAAAAATCGTTTTTTATACCATCTTTATGAGAATGCTATACACTTTTTAAACTTCGTTTTCCCTTCCTTATTTGAGTTAATATTTACAAAAATTAAGGTTAATTTTTGCAAATGTTCCTTTCAATTGGATAAAATTACATATGCCCCCCCCCCCTCCAAAAAAAAAGTTTTGGGGCCGACTTTGTTAATGAAAGTTGAAAAGTACGGGACCCCAAACACATATACCTATTTCAGTATTTAAGTATATTGTTATTTTATACTGATAAATAAAGCTATATATAAATAGGTAAAGGCCGGACAAATTAGTGAAGAGGACAAGTCTACCGAAGAAACACTTATGAGTTTCTCCCAACCTTCCTGATTTCTTACTAATAGTGTATAAACCTTAATAGTTAACTTTCCAGAATAACTTTTTCAACATGTTTATGTTACACCTGCTCCTAATTTGATCTTATTATCGGTGTTGGTTACTGACCCGTAAAGAGGATACTGGCTTAGGTTCATATTCGAAACCATTCTTTGGATTAATTAGGTTATTAACTTGATTTTGTAAATTATTGCTTTCGTTAGTCAAATTATTGACTTTTACTTGTTCTCCCATAAACTTACTTTGCCAACTCTTTCAATGACAATTACTATTGAGCTATTATTTAACTGATTTTCTGATGTAGAAATTTTATTTCGTCTTTCTGTTGATAATTCTTTGTATTGGTTGACTTCATTTTGTTAGTAACTTTTAGTCGTTCAGCTTTTATTTCGCTATCATAAAAAAATGTTGCTTTCTTTTCGTTTTACATTACTAATCCCTTCTTTTTTTTAACTTCACTTTGTTCATTTTGTAAGCAGACGTTTAATCGGTTAATTTCAGCTTAACCTACATCTATCGCTTCTCGACATCAATTTCATCCTGCATATGAACAACTACCTGTTCTTTATCTTTTAATAAGTGATTTCATCAAAGTTTTGTTTAAATTCAACTTCATGTTTTTTTATATCATTATTAAGAACATTTAATTTGCTGTTCGGCAATAATATTTTCATGTTTCTATTTTTCCTCTTCTTGTGACCGAAATAAACCGACAAGACCCCCGTCCGGTTTATCTGTACTTTCACTAAAATTTATTCTTGTATTAAAAGAAGTATTTAATTAACCTGGTTTTTACTCAATAACGAAATAAATATTGCTTTATTTTTTATTTTCTAATTCCTATATAATACCCTTATCTAATTCCTATATAACTATAAAACACCCTTAGCTTCTTGTGTATTATTAAAGGGTAATCAATAATAATTGTCTTCTGTTGCTTTAGGATTAACTTCCGATAATACTGTAACTTTTCCCTTACACCATGATAATTCTGATAGAACTATACCTAGTGTGTTATTTGCATCTTCTTGATTCTTTCCTCCATACCA
Source organism: Hydra viridissima (assembly GCF_058129835.1). Classification (NCBI taxonomy): domain Eukaryota; kingdom Metazoa; phylum Cnidaria; class Hydrozoa; order Anthoathecata; family Hydridae; genus Hydra; species Hydra viridissima. The sequence continues at coordinate 22,435,054 of NW_028324300.1, read as the reverse complement.
TCCAATAAAAATCCAATAAAGATTTTACTGAAATAGGTTTAAAACTGAAACTATTAACTTAAAAATTTTTTAAAAAATATTTCGATTTTCTACTACTTTTTGTTTTTTCACTAAATTTGTTGAAGCTTTTAAAGCAGTATTTTTACTGATTAAACTATGTTTCATATACAAAGTACTGATTTATTTATACTTCATATTATAACAAATCTCATTTTTAAAATAGTGCAGTTGTTTGATGTTTTTTCGTTTTCGGGGATAAATAAAATAAATTTCTACAAGGTGCTAGACGATGTAGTAGCATTTCAGTTTTTTTGTCTGCTTTATTTATTTTTCCTTCCTTGACGACTCCCATGATAAAGAATAAATCCACACCCGTACTAACAGCAGGTGATGCCATTGTTTGCCTTATATCATGGGCGCACCTGACTACTATAAAAAGCGGGTTCTGGCTCATTTCCATTTTTGCGCAGATTTTTTTTTGCGCAGGGTTCTGGCTCATTTCCATTTTTGCGCAGGATTTTATGCGTATTTCCATTTTTGTGCATTTTCATAATGAGATGACATTATGAAAAAAGGTTGTGAATGTCTTAATTTATTCTTTGTTTTGGTTGTTCTTCAAGTATGGAAAAAGATGTTTATATTTTTCTCTTCGTGTTTCTCTTATTAATTGACTATGTTCTTTTTGTCGTTGTTCTTCAAATCCATGTCGTAGTAAGAGTTTAGTATTGGGATGAATGGGTAAGGTATTTAATTTTTTAATTTTATTAAGATAATTTTCATCAATTTTGTTTTTGTGATTATCATAGTGGAATTGTATAGCAATTCTGTGTAATTCTGGGTCAAAAGTGGGTTTAATTATTTCCTGTAGTTCACTGTAAAGGAATTCCTCAAATTCTTCTTGTTCTGTAATACTCATTTTTATAACAAGAAAAAATTTATTAAAGTCATTTTAAAAAAGTTTTTTTCACTGTATATTAGATCCTTTGGATCAATGGAAATTCTTCGATTTTTTAAGCGTAATAATAGACTTGTCCTAGAAGAAGGTAAAAGCTTCCGGATTGACCGACTTGAGCATCACCAGAGTTGAGCGTGACAACGAGTCTTCTACCAGCTGCGACAGTAGGCATAGAATCTGCTTCTCCGAAATTTCTGTAAAAAGAGATGGTGGTGGTGGAGCCAATGGATGCGGTGGATTGATACAAAAGTCCAGTCGATTTGTTGTTGAAGGATGTTACATTTGAGCCGTTCCATGAGGACAAGTAAAAATCTTCTAATCCAGAAGAGGAAAAGAAGCATGTGCTGTCACCGTCGTAACCGGGAAAGTAGGTGTAATTGTTGGTGTTGTATGGTGTCCAAGGAGTGAGAACGGTTCCGTTACCTGGAGGTAAATTCCCATCGTACATTCGGACTCTGGATTCCCACCAGTTTCCAGAAGCGCCGATGATGTGCATTTTAATGTATTTCAATGACACGCCATTTCCTTTTCCGTTGGTGTTCATCAAAACGTATTCACTGCCGTAAGTGGTGTTCAAATATCGAAACGTTCTGCAGTACAGCTTGTAAAGAGGTATGGTCGCAGGAATAGAGGCAAGTGTGGAAATGAACGGTTGAATCCAATACGTGATGGCAGTAGCATTTCTGTTCACCAGTTGAATGGAGACGTCGTTTATGAAAGGCATGTCCAACGTGAAATATCCCCCCAAGGAAGTGGTGTTAAACATGTTGCATCCCTGCAAAGAATTGGCATAAAAAGCTCCTCCCAAAGGAGTGAAAAGCAAATCAGTAGCAAGTCCTGTTTGATCCACTCCAATTCCTTCTGTTGTTTCTGCATAATTCCCCACATTGATTTCTCCGTCAGTAAAGATTCGAATAAAAACTTGGCCAGGAATATTCGTGCCAGAGGTGCTGTATAAAGCCAACCACAATCTTCTCAGCACTCCTGATTTTCCAGAAAACGAAAACACAGGAGAAGTGGTTAGCGCCGCTACCGTCTGAGACTTAAACCCTAAACTGGTGAAGCTAGATCCTGGAACGACACTGGTCAGACTCGATTTTTGCAACAACAAGTCTACATAATTTTTTGTCGATCCATCTTGCGCGTTGGTTGGATCAGTCACGTTGATCAATTTGTGAGAGTTCAAATCCAAATCTGCATTTCCCACAGTTGTTCCACCTGACGCATGCGTGTCTACGTAATTTTTCGTAGCTGAATCCGAATCTGATGTAGGTTCTGCTAAATTAGTCAGTTTATGAGCTGTCATGTTAATGTCGGTGTATGAAATAGTGTTGTAAGAGACTTTGGTGTCTACATACCCTTTTGTCGCTGCGTCTTTTAAAGCGGTGGGGTCGGAAACGTTGATCAACTTGTGAGAGTTCATGTCGATGATTCCAGTGATCGTGCTGGATCCGTCAGTTTTAACACACAGACTCGAGCTGACGTCGACGTAATTTTTTGTGGCGGCGTCATGTAAATTAGTCGGTTCGTTCAAATTGATCACCTTGTGAAAGTTCAAATCCAAATCTGCAGTTCCAACTACAGTTCCAGTACCACCTGTCACGTGATTGTCTACGTAATTTTTAGTAGCGGCATCGTGTGCGTTGGTGGGTTCACCCAGGTTGATGATTTTATGAGAGTTGTAATCCAAATCTGCAGTGATGGTGCTCGATCCGTCCGTTTTAATATAAACGTTGCTGGTTGAGTCTGATGCAAGATTATCAAAATAAACACTGAATTCGCTTCTGTTGAATTTGTCAATCATTTTTTAATGGAGTAAAATTTTTTTAAATGGGTGAAACTTTTAAAAATCACCAAAGGGTGTTGACAACGTCTTGAAAGCTGTTTCCCTCTTCGCATTTTTTCAAGACGTAAAGACACAAATGTCCACAATAAGACGTGTTTCCAAATTGAACCCTTTCACTGTTGTAAAAGACAGGACTTTTCAAATAGTCAACGAGCTCGACGAGAGGGGGTTGAGCGTAAGAGTCAAAGCTGTATCACCGTCTTTGAACCAACACACCCGATGAAACCCATCTGTGCTCGAATCCCCCGTGTTGACAATTCCACATTCTTTTTTTCTAGGCTTTTTTGGCAACGCGTCTCTGACAAAAACTCCTCGAAAGTTTTTTATTTTTAGTTTTTTTGCTGCTTCCATCAACTGAATAGTGGATAAAGCCTCGTTTGGTAAAACAATCCCCTCCACATTTATTTTTTTGTTTCTCATTTTTTTTATTTTGTTCATTTTTTTTATATTTCATTTTTGTCACTTACCTTTTTGTCTCCGCGATTATCCCTCTGCACTCTTCGATCAACCTTTTTGACTTACCTGAAATTTCTTTCTTTTCCTCGATTATCTTTCTGCACTCTGCGATCAACCTTTTTGCCTCTGTCTTTGGCTCTGGTTTTTCCTCTGCATCGTGTTCTTCCTCTGCCTCATGTTCTTCCTCGTATTCTTCCTCGGGTTCTTCCTCTGTCTCTGCCGATTTTTTCAACTTGTAATGACCATAAGCCAACGTGTGTATTTTATCTTCCAAAATGACTCTTTTGTCATCGTTAGCGCTGAGTGCGACTTTGTTGATTTCTTCAGTGAAAACCTCATGCCTGCGAGATCGTAAGACGTTCATTTTTCTGAGCTGTTCTTCTTTAGTCATTAAACATTCTTTATAATCTTGATGAGTGATGTGTTTTTCAACCACACAATTCTGAATTCCTTTGCATTTTTTCTCTTCTTTTTCATAGGTTTTGTAGGAGTAGAGCTTAGGACGAAGCCCAACAAACTCTTTAATTTGCTTACCGCCGGTTTCATCCTTAAACTTACCGATAACCTTTTTATTTTTAAACCCAACGTCAAATGCAAAGTTTTGAATGGCAGGATGATCTTTAGGAAAGTCGCTCGTGTCAAACTTGCTTTCAACGTCATCGGCAATGTCTTTGTAAAAGTCTTCCGTTTCTATTTCATAAAAGAGCGAGTCAGTATCAGTCATGAGTAATTTCAGCTTATCACCGTATTTAGGTTTCATGTAGTCGTAGTGATGTTCATACATGAGGGTTTTGCTGATGTCTAGGATGCTCATTCCCAAGAAAACAGGTTTGTCGTAAAAAACAAATGTCTTTTCCATGTGAACCGCGATTAAGTTTTCATCAAAAATGGTGTTTCGTTTATATTTAATTTTTTTAGATAATTTTATAGCTTCTTTTCTCGTGGTAATGAGTCTAACATCAACGCGTTTTAGAATATTCTCCATGGTTTTCCCAAAGACAGAGTTGTTCATGAGTTTGAAAAATTCTTTATCAGATTCGCTTGTAGCTTCTTTTCTCTTATCGGTGTTGTGATCAATGTACTTTTTCATGAAAGGTTCTTCTTCAAAGGTGATACCTCGATGAATTTTAGTAGTGATCAACCCCATTCGTTCATAGAGTTTTAGGTTTTCATGGTGAATGACATATTTTTCTTTGTTGTTTAAATTGGGAACTAACTTTTCCACTTTTCCAACGAGCATTCTTTCAGGAGCTAAAGGGTAATCATTGTGTAAATCGTGAAGACTTTCAGGATAATCTAAATCAACTTCGAGAATGCAAGGCATGGATTTCCAATTTAAAAGTTCATCCCCAGTCATCCATCTAAATCCTCTAACTGGAAGAGGTTTGCTCATAGCATATCCATAAAGATTATTGGCGTCTAAATACTGAAGAAATTTCGAAGGTTCTGAAGGTTTATAATCATCACTCATGTATTTGTTGTTAGCAGTTCCATGTCGATTGGAGATCATGCAGATTCCACCGCGTATTCCTTTTCGAAACATGTTGAGCATATCAATATCGGTTATAAGCTCTATTACAACTTCAGTTTTCTTTAGCATAGCATCCCAAGCCAAACCAGGGGAGGTGTAATACCAAGCAGGATCAAGACCGTAATGTTTCATGCAAGTGTCTCTAAAAGTTTCAAAGACATCTGCCAGTATCAACACATCTGACACGTTGTACAAATCGTGATAATCTCTGAACGTTTTGCATTGAAACGTACTCCAAACCTTTTGCGCATGCGCGTATTCTTCATCGCTTATTCCCTCGTGTCTAAGTTTTGAGAAAAACGCTTCTTTTGGCGGTAATTGCGTTTCTTGAAATTTATCGAATCCGTCCACCCAATCGTAAGGATACACGCCTTTTTTACAAAGCAAATTAAATTTTTCACCTTCAAAATGTAATGCAAGGCTTTTAAACTGCTCTGGCTTTAAATTTTTAGACAAAGTATCCAATCTGAAGGAAAGGAATTTAAAGCTGTCGATGAACCTCAATTCAATTTTTTTGTTTTTTGGTTTTCCATCTTTTCCAATGTACTCTCCCACTTTGATTTTTTTCGAGAAACTGATATATTTTTCTTCATTGTTGGGTATACAAGTGATCTTTCCACCTAATTTCTTGATGAACAAATGAGCGTCGTATCCAGACAAGTTATGAAAGACAACAGGAATGAATTTTGGAACTTGAAATTTTTTATTGCAATCGTCGTGAGCCGCTCCTCGATACTTTCCAGTAAAATGACAGTGATCACGTACTTTGTCGTCTTTGAGATTTTTATTGCAAATGTGACAAACTGTTGCGGATTTGAAATTATCTTCATCCTCTTTTGTCAAAACCATCTTTTTTTTCTCGATTTTTCCAAAAAGTTCTTTTATTGCGCTTTCCAAATTTTCAACAAAAAATTTAGCCACGTCTTGGTTCTCGTTTGACGATACGGAAATGGCTGGATCGTGCTCGAAAACGGTTTCATCAAAACATTTGATGTAATAGGAAAAGGAACTTGGAATGTGTCTTTGAAACTTTTTTGTGTAAGACTCTTTATTATTATATTCAGTGTTGTCATCGATAGGCTTGATAAAGCTTTCAAAGTCAGCATATACGATAAATGGAACCCTCATTGACTTTCCGATGCCTTTAAACTGAAGAGTTGCACCCTTTTTAGGAAGTTCAATTCTCATTGGTGCGTTTTCATAACAATCTTCTCGATGTTTTTGAAGCTTTTCTTCTTGATCATAACATTGAAGACACCTTCTGCAAAAATGTTGTTTTCTTTTACCTTTTGATGCTGAGGAGCCGGCAAATCGACTGAAACTATTAATGAGACAGTAATGTTCTGTGTCTTTGTTTTTAATATACAGCAAATCAACATTATGCTTTCGATCGAGAAAGTCAGATACTTTCAAAGGGTTGGGTTTTTTATTTTCATACTCAAAAACGTTGATGCTAATGTCTGAATTATTTTTTTCAAACTTGTCAATATTATGGTAATTCACAGGAAACTCCATTCCTTCCCAATTCAGCTCTTTTGACTTTTCAATCAAGTCTTCATCAATTCTTTCGTTGTTTTTATTTTTCAGATTCAACGCTCTGGTAACTGACCATTTAAAGCATTGGTTGTCGTTGTTTTTCATGTTGATGATTGCTTTTTTGTCTTTTAGATCGTCAGTCAGCTCAATGTAGGATCCACCGCTGAGAGGTGTGTAATCGATAAAGTTTATATCCATTCTTAAAATCTTAGATAGGGTGCTATTAGAACCTAAAGCATTGTATTTGACACTACTTTCCAAGACTTTTTCTTCCATCTCACCCATGAGTTCTCTTACATCTGTAGCTGCTCGAATAATTTCCGAGCTGGATGAAAAGCTTGCTTCCCGAGTCACTTCTTCACCAGTCATGATGCTTACAGATTTCATTTCGCACGTTAAAATAATTCTTACTTTTGTGTTTCTCTCTCCTTCCATGGTTTGAATGGCAGACTCTCTTACCAAATTAAAAAAAGATGCAATGTCTTGATATTGAGAAGAAGGCTCGTAAGAATATAACCTAACAGTATTACCCAACGCGTGTTCAGTCAGTCAACTTGAATTTTATTTTATAAGGCTTTGACACGGGTTGTTTATACACTGTTTTTAATACAAATGATTTGATAGACTGTATCTTTTTATCGATTTGTTCCACTGATTCGCTTACCTTCTCCTTGACTACTTCAGGAACGTAGGGTTCTATCCATTCTTTAATATCAATAAACTTAGTTTTAACATACGACGCTACACTTTTTCCAGCTGTTGTCAGACTTGAAATAAATCCAGGTCTCGGTGGAATGACTGGTTTTGGTGCGATGACAGGTGATGAATCTAAAACCGGTTCATCAAGGATGTGTTTTTGCAAATGAATTGGTTTCGGAGCAATAGGAGGCTTTACCACAGGTCTTGGAATGATTGCTGGTTTTGGAGCAATAGGAGGCTTTATCACAGGTCTTGGAGGTTGCAAGGCTCTTACAAGATCAGCCTTTCTCATTTTAGAATATCCTCTTATTTTTTGCCCTTTAGCAATTTCTTTTAATTCTTTCAACGTTTTGTTTTCCATTTTTATTATAGCAAGAAATTTATTTAACCCAAAATCATTTTTCTAATATTTTTTATTTCTTTTCAATTCTCTGAAAAAAGAATTGAAAAAATTTTTTTTACATTTCTCACGGACTTTTTCTTTCTAGCTTTTCCGAATTTAAAATTTCAATCTTTATTCCATCTTCCACTTTTCCATTTCGACGTTCCAAATATCTCCATCCATGCCCTGTCTTTTTCATTGCTTTGTAAAGGGATTTGTATTCAGTCACTTCCCCGGTTTCCATATTGGTTGTTTTCACAGACACAGGCTTATTTCGAATTGAAGCAAGCCTCTCGTATTTTGGATCGATCGGTTTTTTTTCCGTTTTCTCATTTTTCATTTTTATTTCTTTTTTTGGTCGACCCACTGGTCTGTGTTCTTTTACACCTTTCAAAAGCGAATCTTTACTTATTAGATTATTCTCAATCGCAATCATCATCAAAGCTAGCAATTTGCTTGAGGTTAATGTGATTCCATTTTCCATAAGCAAATTTTTCAGATAATTTTTTGTATATCTCATGTTTTATTTTTAAAAAGAAAAAAATTTATTTAAATCATTTTTGTTAAGAATCTCATGACGGTCTTTCAAACCTAATAAACAACGTTCATGCTGGTTCCGTTGGAAACGAAATTAAGCAATTTGTCTGAAATGATCACTGCAAAAATAACGGTGTTTTCTGGTTCTGCTGTTCGAAATTTGAGGTTGACCACCAATTCTGCCGTTTCAGAAACAACTCTTTCTTTTTGCTTACTAATGTCTACAAAAAACAGCGGAAACAAATTTTTATATTCAAGCAGAGACAAACCAGATTGACAAACAAGTTCGTTTGTACCGTAATATTTATCGTCAAAAGAGAACGCGTCAGAATGAGCCATGGTAATTTTCTTTTCTCCAAAATTCAAATCGTAATTGTAATTTGGATATTTTATTCCATTGACGGTTACGAAAAAATTGCTGACATCACAATGGTTGAAAATGGCTGGATTTACAATTTGACTGGAATTCTTGTTTGTCTGAACCCCAAACACGATATATCTCGGAACGCTTTTGTCTGTGATTCTTCCAAGGGTCCAAGTGAATTCTGTGAGACCGGCAGGAATGGCTTGTCTTTCGACTTTGTTTGACTTATAGGCTACTGGGACTGAAATTTTACTCGCCATTAATTTCAAGAATTCGGCTTTCTTCGAAACATCCAACTCAATTCTAGGCATAAAAAGCCTGAATTTTTTAATGTCGATCATTCCTGCGGCAACAGTCTCAGCTCTGTAAATGGCGTCGTCGTATTCTTTTTTTGTAAAGGTAATGGTGTGTCTGAATCCATAGACGACTTTGTCGTAAGTTTCGCAAAAACCAAAAATGTGTTTTAATGGTATCTTGAACGAAAATGCACCAATGGATGTCGTGTCTGCAAACAAGTGGTCTCGTCTTACAACAAATCCTGAATTTCCGGTGGCGTTTGAAGTGTCTTTATACCACATTTGCTTCAAACCATCTGCAAGCTGAAAACCAAAAGGGTATTTCAACAATCCAAGCATGGTTGTTCCTTGACCTGGATACATGACTCTTTCCACTTGTTGTCCTGATAAATCATAGGTGACATCGCTGAATAAATACATGATGGCGTTGTTTATCAGAGCAATGTTGTCTGTTGCTGTGTATGCAGTTCCATCCGCTTTTTTGAGAACCCCTTCGACGAGGATGTAAGCATCAGACGGAACTGTTTGCACAGATTGACAATCAATCTCAAAAACGATCGATCCTGAAGAATTTAAATCGAGGTTTGTTGGAAGGTACTCGAAAAAATCAACTTTTTCAATTCCAGTGTCATACTCTGGCATTTCATCAACTCTTAATCTATCGGTGTTTATCATTTTTAAAATGAGAAAAAAAAATTTATGTCATTTTTGTTTCGTTAAAAAAAATCAAGCAATCAAAAGCCCGCTACCCATTTTGACGAGATCTTGGATTCTAGCCGCATTCTTTTTCGTCATTTTCTTTTTCACTTGAATGGAAGAACCAAACATTTTTTTATGCAGCTCTTCCATTGGATTAATATACGGATCAGTCTTTGCCGCTTCGTTTACAATCGTGGTGAGTAATTGGTTTGGATTCACCGTTCCTGTCTTGACGTAAACTTTTTCAAGCGCTTTTTTTCCTTTGTCGATGGCAACGTCTTTAGCAGTGGATATAGCTGAAGAGGCTAATTCTTTTCCAGCTGATTTGGCGGCTGTGATTGCTTCTCTTCCAATTTCGCTTGCTGCTGCTTTTCTCAATAAATGAAGAGACGATCGTGAAGCATTTGTGGCTGCCATTCTCCTCAAAAAATTTTTAATCGCGTCCATGATTCCACCACCTCCAACGACGTTCTTTTTAAAATATCTTCTGTTGTTCACAATGAGCATTTTTTTAAATGAGAAAATATTTTTTTAGATCCGTTTGCGGATCAATGGAATTTCACTTGTGAAATTTTTTTTTAGATTCTTTGAATCCATTGAAATCTACGATTTCTTAAATCTGTTCTCACGACTCGATGTATTTTTGAATCGCTCTGTATTCCTCTTTGTTGATTACACCCTGTCTCAAAAGCTCGTCACAAATGGCAACGGCTTCGTTTCTCGATGCTATATTTCCAGCATGTCCTGCAGCGATGCTCAAGTTAAGCCTTTGCACAAGCACATTCGGATCACTAGGAAGAATAATCACTCCTCGACCTTTTTTTCCTCTCGTTTTTGTGTAATTTTTTTCCCAAATTTTTGAAACAATCGTTTTCCACTTTTCACCTCCCGAAGATCTTGGCACGGTGGGTCTCCCTTTTTTCTCCATTGCATGTGTTTCAACGAGTATTTTTTCATAATTTTTCATGTCCTCGTCTGTTACATTTTTTGTATCAGGTTCAGATTTTGTGATCAACTCCCAAAGACCTGTCGTCCCCTCATACTTTTCTCAGTCAATAATAACGTCGTTATTATCGATAAAAATTTCTTTGTCTCCAATAAACATTTTTCCGGGTTCTTTTTCGTGAATTCCAAAAACTTTGTCTGCACTATTTTTAACTTTTAAGTAAGTGTATAAATATTTCATTGCAATATTTCCAACATTTATTTTTCCAAAAGTTTTTACAAAAGTTTTTTCATCGCTTTCTGGATAAGTCAAAGCCAGTGGAGTGTTTTCAACCTCTCTGTATGCAATGCTTTTTAGTTCGTTTTTTATATTTTCATTGCTCTCAATCAGAGGCTTAAAAAACTTGCTCAAATCAGTCTGATAATTTGCATCTGAAATGTTGGTGTTGAGACTCTCATTGTAAAGCTTTTCTCTATTAGCTCTATATTCTCTCAAAATCTCATCTCGCTTTTCAGGATCTTGTATTCTAAAAAAAGACATTTTTAGAATACGGAGAAAAAAACTTAAAACAAAAACTCGATTGCGTTTACGATTTCTTTTCGGATTCTTTAATTTTTCTTAGATTCTTTGAATCCATTGAAATCTACGATTTCTTGAACAAGTTGTTGAATGCTTTTATCGCGTCTTCTCTTCCTTTTTGGATCAACGACTCTTTAGTCAATTCGTCAATGACGCTTTTTGTCTTGGTTCGGATTTCTTCAGTCATGGCTTTGAATTTTTGAAGCTCGCTGAGAATGAGTTCGTACTCGGAATCACTCACAAATCCATCCATAAGAGATTTTGAAATGTGGTCACTAATCGTATTCAATTTTGACTCGGAAAGAACTTTCAATTTTTCGTGCTTTTCAGCCTTTAGCATCATTTTTTTGTTCTGATGATTTCCGAAAATGGATAAAGCTCCCAATACAACAGCAACCCCTTCACACGCAATCGAAACTGGAGTGGCAACGACGGTTGATAAAAGTGCAATCCCTGCAACCCCTAAACCAATGCATACCGTTTGCAATCCGTCGTCGGTGAAACGAATTATTTTTGCCGCTCGATGGTATTTTTTACTCAAAGCCATTCGTTTCACTTTTTCATCCTCTATTTCTTTTTGGATCTCGCTTATTTTTTGAAGTCGATATAAATGTCCTCCATCTGATGGGGCTGATGGAAGAACTGGATAATTTTTTTCAGTGTTTTTTATTATTTCCATCTTTTTAACAAAGACACATTTTTTTTAATTCGAATCGATGTAGTTTATTTTACAAAGCTTTTCACCTTTTTTAACGATGACTTCCTGGTTGCTGTAATTGTGTATGGTCATGACTATATCATCCACAGACTCGGAAAAAATAGCATCGTTTTTGAAATAATTCAATTGATTGCTTATTTTATTCATCAAAGTGACGACAGCAATTCCTTTGTCTAACTGTAAACCTACGGACAACGATATCTGCTTGTGAGATACAGGAGGAAATTTAATGTCTTGTTGAGCAAAAATCTCGTGCTGTCTGTTGATGTTGAAATAGGTAGGATAATCCAACTTTTTCTTTGTTACAATAATGTTTTTTGTATTTTTTCGTTCCAACTCTTTGATTCTATCCTCTAAATGGCTCAGATGGAAATTAAAATTGTGAATCTCTGCTGAGGCAACATTTCTAAAAAACTTGTGAGGAGCATGCATTTTTTTAATATGAAAATTAAATGTTTTAAGTCGTTTTATTTTCAGTTTTTTTGTGCATTTTACATTTCCTCGTCAGAATCCATTTCTCCCAAATCCAAGTTTTCACACATCATGATGCTATGAGGTAAAGATGCATTTTTTACGATGATGGCTTCGGACAGTTTAACTTGAATAGACACAATCGAAGGACCAATATACACCCCATCAATTCTAAGTCCTCCAATAGCGTAACATCGTTGATTGATAAAATCATGTCCAGAAGATAAGACCAAATTTTTATTATTACGTTCTCCTTTGACTCCATTTTTTATATCAAGAGCTGTTTTCTTTCTATGAAATGTAGAAGTAATGAATATTTCGTCTTCATTTTTAGTTATATACATTTTAGCATAAAACACTGGCGCTGCATCAGCATGGTCAGCTTTATATTTTAAAATACTCAATTCGTTAGAGTTAATTTGCTTTCTTCTTCCTCCTTTTTTAAGTTTGGATGACAATTTATCTACTTCACCTCTAATAAACAAAGTAATCTTTTCCATTGCGATAAGAAACTTTGCTTCTTCTTCAGTTTTATCCTTTTTAGCATCAAAGCAAACAAAGGACATGGAATACCCAGTCAATTTTTGTGTTATCGGATCTTTATTCTCACACATACCATACGAAAATAATGTAGGTGTTCGTAATACAAGAGGACCATCTCCAGTTGGATAAGAATATTTTACTGACACTTTTTGATAGACGACTGGTTTGGTTGCTGCGTAAATTTCTCCAACTGATAATTTGCTCTCATCAAAATTTTCAATTGTGATAAAATTCATTTCTTTTCTATATACAAGATTTTTATTTAACTCAAAATAAAAATTTTTTCACTTCTTTATTATCCTAGCCCTTTGACTAAGGAATTAACTTTATCATCATTTGAATTATTTCACTCATTTTACGATAGCAAAACTTCAAGTTATTCTTGGTTGTTCTCAATTTCATATTTTCTCTATCCCAACGATATTCATCTTGTACTTCTAAAAAATCATCAGCCAATTTTTCTACTAAATAATACATCTTTTTAAGGATATCATTCATATCATCTAAATTCTTTGCTTCATACATACTACAACGTAATTCATTCAACAACAATTGATACCTAGACATGAACATATACAAATCATTATCTCTCATGCGCTTATACATGGCAATTTCAGACACATTTATTAATTCAATCATCTCATTCATTTCTTTTCTATATACAAGATTTTATTTAACTCAAAATCAAAAAATTTTTTTTCTTGCCATACAAAACGACACGACTATTTTTGCAAACGTATCAATTCTTCATTATCCACCCACGAGTTGAATGAATCTGGATATCCTTTCCATTTGACTAAAGATCTGTTCTTTTGCTTTCGAATGACTTTTTCAATTCTAAATATGTCTTGATTGGTCTTTTGCATTTCTTGTTCATAAAATGTACCTTTAATTTCTTCACCGTTAGCATCAGCGATTTTATACGTGAGTGGATTCGTATGCTGAACTTTTGACACGGTAAAAACCTCTTCAGTCCATCTCGGTGTATACCCCTTTTCAAAATGAGACTTCTTTTTTACGATCCTCACTTTGTCTCCCATTGAAAATTTTGGTTCTGCTCTTTCTGTTTGCGTCTTTCCATTCAGGTTCATCCAAACCCTATATTTATTCTTTTCATCGCTAGCTTCCACTGGAGTCATTTTGATAGAAGAGTGCTTGGTGTTGTTATAATTTTTCACCATCTCATCTAATACATCAATGTATTTATTGGTATTGTTGGATGAAAAATATTTAAACATTCTCTCTTTCATCGTTCTATTCCATCGCTCGACAACAGAACTTTTTTCCTCGTTTTCAGTGGAGTATAATTGCACGCCTAGAGCTTGTACATGCTTGTTATAAAACTCTTTACCTTTATCCACCCACATCTTTGTACACCTTCTCTCCTCAAATATTTTGCTTAGAGCGTTAGCTACATCAACTCCAGTTTTACTCTTTAACGGAACAATCCATCCATACTTTGAAAACACGTCGATCACCATGAGCAAATATTTTACCCCGTTGTTGAATTTTGAAAACGATTGCATATCAACCAAATCTGCAGCCCATATTTCATCCATGTCGTTCACAAACACTTTTCTTCTTTTAAAATGATGAATGACTGGTTTATGAAGCTCGTTTGCAAGTTGATCTGTCCATTTCAGGTTCTCCGGTGCTTTTTTTTAAATCCTTTGGATACACCTAATCCGAATTTAGCTTTGGCTTTGATGATGGGAGTGATCAGTTTTCTTTCGTTTATCTCTTTTTGAGTTGGGTTTGGAATGGAGTTCATTTCTTCAAGCATCATTTGATCTGCCAAATTTCTGCTTTGAACGTCGTTTAAATATTTATAAGCTAAATCGTGATGGTATGATGCATTGTCCACTCGATCTACCGGTTTGCTCCACTCTTGATACATGTCTGTGGATGTGAGTCTTTTGTCCAAGTTTGTGCCAGGTCCTGCAAAATTCATTCCTGGAATGTGCATTTCTCCTGGAAATTTTGCCCATGGAAGCTTTATTTTTTTTGAAAAATTGTTAATCGTTTCCACCAAGTCTCCTCCTTTTGTCGTATGCGAAGATGATCCTTTGAGTGCATGCGAAGAAACAAACTTACATTTGGTTGTTCCGCAAATGTTGCAGACCCCTTTAACCATATGCCTGTTGTTTTTTGTGATTTCGTTTCTCAAATGACTCGTTTCTGTTTTCCTTTTGCATTTAACACAGTACATTTTATTTAAAAAAAAAATATTTTTAAACTAAAAAATGGAAGTGTCTGATTTGTCATGGAATATTGGAAAAATCAAAAGAAACAACAACAAGCTTTTACCGAGAAGCATTCGAGGAATCATCGTTGGGAAATCCGGATGTGGAAAAACAACGTTGCTTCTCAATTTATTGCTCAGACCTGGATGGTTGGATTATAACCATTTGCAAGTTTTTGGAAAATCTCTTTTCCAACCCGAGTACAAAATACTAAAAAGTTCGTTCGAAAAAAAATTACCAAAAAAAATAATTCTCGACTTGTTCAAGGTACAAACCGAAATTGAAAAATTGAAACTAGATCCTGAATGTGTTATCAAAGATCTTTCAAAAAATTTTTCCGAAACCGAGGGTATGGAGTGTGAATTTTTTGAAACGGCTGACGATGTGCCTAATCCTGAAGATCTTGATTCATCCAAAAACAATTTAATGATCTTTGACGATTTGCAATTGACCAAACAAAACAAATGTGAAAAATATTACATCCGAGGAAGACACTCTAACGTCGACTGCTTTTACCTCGCTCAAAATTATTTCATGCTCCCAAGACAAACGATCAGAGAAAACACCAATTTTATCTGTCTCTTTCCTCAAGACTTAAAAAACGTTGACCACATTTATCAAGATCACGTTTCGAGCGACATGAAAAAAGAAGAGTTTAAAAAGTTTTGCAGACATTGCTGGTCTGAACCTCACGGATTTGCGGTGATTGATTTGTCGTCAAAAAAAGACAATGGAAAATATCGAAGCGGATTTGACACTTTTTATTTTCCAAAAGAAGTCATTTAAGAAATCGTAGATTTCCATGGATTCAAAGAATCTAAAAATCACTAGTGATTTTCATGAATCTGAAGGATTTAAAAAAATGTTACATAATAAAAAATGTCAAGCATAATCATCGACGTGGATGGAAATTCCAACGTAATCATAACAGAATTTTTAGACAAAATCGTTTTTGACAAAGGAAAAACTTATGAAATGGCTTTTTTTGGGCTTGAGACGTACAACAGCTTTCCAAACATCATCAGCAAAAACAATTCTTTCCGGTATAGCATGAACAATGGAGCTAATTGGGAAAACGTCGTCATTCCAGACGGGAGCTACGACATCAAAGACATCAACAATTATTTACAAAAAGTCGTCTCAAACACAATAAAAAATTATGCGTTTCAAAGCGCAAGCTACGTCACAGCAAATAAAATCAGCTACTCTCCTGATAACATAAAAATAGAAGCCAATTTAAACACTTTAAAATCAAGCATCACACTTGGAATGAATTATTTGATGGATTTGAACGTGGATAACAGCATCGCCCCACTTTTAGGATTTACAAAAAGACAATTGGACTCCAATTC
The DNA here is from genome assembly GCF_058129835.1 of Hydra viridissima. Lineage (NCBI taxonomy): Eukaryota > Metazoa > Cnidaria > Hydrozoa > Anthoathecata > Hydridae > Hydra > Hydra viridissima. The sequence goes on along the minus strand of NW_028324300.1, from coordinate 22,418,901 downwards.
GACATACGAGTCTGACGATATTGTTAGAATTTCAAGCATCAACACGATCAGAATCCTCAACAACGTCATCGGGTCTGCTTACGTCAACGGAACCCCACTCAATTGCATCTACTCTTTTTATCCAGCTGTTGGTCCTGGTTTTAAAATCATCGAAAGACCAACTCATTTGACTTACCTCCCTGTTAAGGTTTCAGAAATTTCCACAATGATCACTCGCGTTGTCGATCAAAATGGAAATTTGGTTGATTTTCGTGGAGAGGACATTACAATCCGTTATCTCATTCGAGAAGTGAAATAAATATTTTTTCTCCCATTTAAAAATGAGTAAATATGTTAGTGTTAAATTAAATGTGTCTCAGGGGCAGATTGAAAAAATAAAAAAATCAATGATAGCAGGTAAACCTGTGAGCATCCGTATTTCAAAAGATGATTTTAATGGAAACGACGTTTTACTTGTAACACAAAATCAACATCGAAAACTTTTGGATGCTCTCCATCGAGGAGTTGGAGTCACCATTAAAATGAGCAAAACCCAATTGGAACATAACGCAAATGTGAAAGGAGGATTTATTGGAGCTCTTCTACCTTTATTGGGTATGTTGGGTAGTACACTTGCAACAAGAGTAGTTCCAGCTCTTGCCACCGGATTGTTAGCAGGCGTAGGATCTTCTGCAGGTTCTGCTATGGTTGATAAAATTGCAGGAAGAGGTATCGTTTATTTGAAAAAGAATGGAAATGGAATGAAAATGGGAACACACAGAGGAAACGGATTATTTTTAACACCCTGGCCTAAAGGAGGATCATTCAAAGACGGAGTTTACGTTAAAAGCGGAAGAGGATATGAATCTATCGGAGCTGGTATGCTTCTCGGACCAAACTCTCCATTCTCAAGCATCCCTTTTTTAAATTTAATTTTGTAAAAATCACTAGTGAAATTCCATTGATCCAAAGGATCTCATATACAGTGAAAAAAACTTTTTTAAAATGACTTAAATAAATTTTTTCTTGTTATAAAAATGAGTATTACAGAACAAGAAGAATTTGAGGAATTCCTTTACAGCGAACTACAGGAAATAATTAAACCCACTTTTGATCCAGAATTACACAGAATGGCCATACAATCCCACGATGATCAACACAAAAAAAGAATTGATGAAAATTATATTCATAAAATTAAAAAAGTAAATACCTTGCCCATTCATACCAATACGAAACTCTTACTAAAACATGGATTTGAACAACAACGACAAAAACAACATGCACAAAGAATTAGAGAAACGCGAAGAGAAAAATATAAACATCTTTTTCCATACTTGAACTAAAGAACACCCCTTTTTCATAATGTCATCTCATTATGAAAATACACAAAAATGGAAATACACAAAAATGAACCTACGCAAAAATGCCCATGAGCCTACGCAAAAATGCCCATGAGCTTGAACCCGCTTTTTATAGTAGTAGTAGGCGAGGATAAAATGTCATTATCACGGTTATTTTCAATATTTCGATCGAGATGGAGAGCAGCAGGAAGATGGAAAAATATTTTTCTGAAAAAAAATTAAGAATGGTTGAAGGGCACCGTACAATTTTCAAAATTATCCAATACTGAATGCACAACACCTGAGAAGATTGTGAAGAATGATAATAAAAAAGGAACATGTGGGCGACCTTCGCAATCCTTTGCTTCATCTAGTGATAGATCAAAGAGGCGAAAGACTCAAGAAGTACGTTCTACTTTTTCTACAGAAGAATTGGCATATGCTGCTCAAATGAGTTTAAGGACTTCTGGTCAAGTACATGCTGCTCAAGATGTTAAAGATGTCGCGTTAACAACCCCAACAAGAGCCTATATATATCCGCTGTTAGTTCACAAAATGAAGTACCTTTAACCCCAGATGAAGCACTTTCTTTAATAATCGAGAAAGGATAATCTGTACATAAATTGCTGATCCATGAAGCAAAAATTGTAAAATATGCCCTTTTACCGATTGGACAATTTTCTGAAGATGTCCAAGAGTCACGCAATAAGGACATTAAAAACTTCAGATTACATCATTCAACAAAATGCTCAAGAGAATCGAATATAAGAGACATTTTTAATAGGCTCTTATTGTCGTAGTACTTATATACGAAGTAAAGAATTTTTATTTCGGTCTTTATTTCTTGTAAGAGAGAGATAAGTAACAAAATGCTCGTTTTTATATAACAACTAAAAGGAAGCGTTAGAGGCTTGAATGACTGCGCGATTGCGCGCAATTTTCCCCGCCCAACATTAATTTTTAACTAAAAGTTCAATGTCATCTTTATCGCAAAATTTCACTTGAATAACCTTTTCGTCCATTGTTTTATATGAGGCATCCAATAAATATAGCTTGTTTATAGGTCGTTCGATGACAATTGGTTTTCCATTATAAACGTACCTAACTTCTGCTGCTCGAGTTTGCTTGTCATGTGATTTGATTAATTTCTGTACTATTCCAGTTTTCCACAAAACGCGTTTAGCATTTGGGTCATGAATTAATACAAAGTCGTTTAATGCAATTTGATTTATGCCATTTCTTTTTCTTTGTTTATGATGTTCTCTTAGCTCTGTGATGTACTCTTCTCGCCAGCGCTTCCAATAATGATTTAGTACACTCTCAATATATTTACTACGTGTATCTAAATTGTATTCTATTAGGTTTTTCTTAATTGCTTTAAAGTTCATTGTTCTACCATATAACATGTGATTCGGTGTTAATGGGGTGTCTCCAGGCATTTCGTATGTAAATGTAATTGGGCGATTATTAATAACGGCTTCAACTTCGGCTAATATGGTCAGAAGTTCTTCGTATGTAAGGCGGGCATTTGCTATTACTTTGCGGAGGCAACGTTTTGTTGAAGCAACAAGTCTTTCGAAGAATCCTCCCCACCAGGGCGCAGCGGCAGCGTTGAAATGCCATGATATACCGCGAGATGAAATGAAATCTTGAGTAATTTTAGATATGAATTGTGAGCCGTTATCGGAAATGATTTTAGTAGGCGCGCCTCGTTTCGCAATAAACCGTTGTAAACTTCGTACACAAGATTCAGCTATAGTTTTCACTAGCAAGATTTATATATTGTCCGTTAAGAGGAGAACATATATCTTTTACGTAGCAAACTATTCGTATTGTGCGGCCGAGTAGACATTTAATTCGTTACTCAACTTTTTCTAAGATTTCTGTTGTATTGTTGTTACCAAATGTTTTTATACATATTTCTTTCGTACCTAATGTTTTGACTTTTAACTTTGAATGTAACTCAGGTGATGTATAACTTAACTGAGAGCAATTGTCGAAAAGTATTCTGCAATTATGTAAATTGCCATCGTTGTCCAAGACTTGAGTTGATGCAGTTTGTAGCAAAACAGATTGTTGACCTTCAGATGTAGCTTCTGCAACTGAGGTCAATTGTCCTTCACATTGATTATGATGAGATTGATTTTGTAGGTTAGAATTCTGTGTATCGATACATAATGCAACATGATGACGACGTCCACATTTAAAACATTTTATTTGAGATGAACACTGTTTACTTATGTGACCGCTTCCTAAACATTTGAAGCAAAGTTTTTTATCACTAATGATTTTCTTTTTTGATTGAATATTCGTAACTGATCGACAATATTGTGATTTATGTGGCTGGTCACAAAATAAACATTTAGTTTTAGGAGATCTCTTGGATTTGAATAGAAATTGTACCGATGTGGTATCCTGTTAAACGAACTAGATGAATGAATTCAATTTGATTCCCTATTCTTTGCACTAGTAAGAAATATTTCTGTAGTAGTAAACCTGTCTGATTTATCTAATGAGTTAGTTAATGCTTTTCTCGCGCACGCAATTCAGTCTTTAGAATATCAACTACTAATTTAACATCCCAGCTGTCATTGTTATTAAATTGACGGTTGACAATTAATGTTAGTTCTTCTGGTATCTTTTCCAAAATTACTGGGATAAGAAGAGGTCCGTACATATTGCTATTAATACCTAGGTTCTCGAGACTTCTTACTTGTATTTCTAAGTTGTCAAAAAATTGTCTTAACTTTTCAATTTCACTAGTGCTATGAATTTTTTCTAATGACAAGAGTTTACGCATACGTGATGATATAAGAGCTTGCTTATTGTCATATCTTCGTTTAAGTATTTCTAATGCAGCCTTGTAATTTTCGTTTGTCAAGGCGAGACCGGTTATAGAGGCTAGGGCAGGTCCCTGAAGTAAGTTGCGTAAGTAAGTCACTTTTTGGATGTCAGATAAATCCTCATTAAGATCGATTGCACAATTAAAATTTTCTATAAAAGTTACCCAGCTTTCTAGTCTGCCATCAAATGGTTCTAGTTTTAATATAGGAAGTTTGGTTGGTTTATTTTTTAGAATTACTTGATAAACTTAAGGAATCGATTTTGGGATCGTGTTTTTTTAAATGCCTGTTAATAAATTGAAAGCTCGTTCTTACATAAGAGTGTAAATTCTGTGGATGATTCTGCGTCCTGTTGTAGTTCATCATCATTTTCAATAAGCAAGGAAATTTCTTCATTAAATTGAATAACCTTAGTGAATTTCTCATTAATAGTGTCTTTTTCTTAAGGTCATTTTAGTTGCTATGGAAATGGCAAATGTAAATTGATCTAAGTTACATGAAAAATGAAATCAGCCAACATAAAAGATTGGGGTTGAAAAAAACATGATTAGAAAACAAAAAAGTTTTTCGAAACAAAATTCAAGTCTAAAATCTTTAATAAAATTATACTACTTTATTTACAAAAAAAATTTTTAAACCGCCTTCCTCTTTCGAGAAAAAAAAAATGTCCGCCGTTCGAAGCTTTTAAAAAATTCGCTAGAATTTTGTTTTTCGATTTTCCGAGTTCCAATTTTTTTTTTTTTTTTTTTTTTTTTTTTATCAACATCAAAAAAACTTTCCGTTCTAAAAATTTATCGAATCTCATCTTAAAAACTCGAATATTTTTTTCATAACTGTTACCATTGACAACAACAAAAAAACAACCTAATTATTTTATAATTCCATTATTATTACATGAAATTATTCTCATTTCATAATATTTCCGTGGTTTTTGCAGTACTTAAAAAACTTCTTTAAGTTTTAAAAAAGAACAAATATTCGCAACAAAAACTCAAAATAAAAATGAAAATCTTTCCATTTTTTTCCACCTTTCAAGTTTTAAAAGAAAATCGTTTTTTTTTCATTTTAAATTACTTAATATTTCATTTCATTAATAACTTTTTGAATTATTTATACATTTTATATATTTATTAAACATATTAAAAATATTTAAACAATCAAAAGTATTTCGTATCATTTCAACTTTTTCAACTCTTCGATGTTATAAAAACTTTCTTGTATTACATATACTTTTTACATATTTACATTTGTATTTATTTTTTATTTAACATATTAAACATTTTTCGTGTTTCTTTTTTTAAACTCTTCGATGTTATTAAAAGATTCTCCACAGTACCCGATCGTCAACTTCTTGAAGTTCGAACCACGAAGCCATTCACAAATGTCGTCGATGAAGTTCGTGTCGTCGTGAAGTTCAAGAAATAATTCTTCAGCGAGTCGAATCCACGGGAGGACGAAACCTTCAAAACTGTTCGAAAAAAATTCGAACTTGTTCTTCGATAAGATATTTTTTCAATTTTTCGATGTTATAAAAATATTTTCCACGGTAGATGATCCTCAACTCCTTGAAGTTCGAACCATGAAGCCATTCACAAATGTCGTCGATGAAGTTCGTGTCTTTATGAAGGTCAAGATGTAATACTTCAGCGAGTCGAATCCACGGGAGAAGGAAACCTTTGAACTCGTTCTTTGATATGAAAGTATGACTGATATCTATCCACAAATATTCAATCTTGTGCTTCGGTGTCCATCCATCGATCTTCACTGGATGAGATAACAAGACACGACAAACGGTGGTCGAACATAAAATAACAAGTTTTTTCTCATCTTCAGATAAAATATTTTTCTTAACATATAATTCATTCAACTTGCATCCTGCGTCTAAAAATTTCTCCATGAAATATTTCTCATGTGAAACTTCATGAGCAGTTTTTCCATCGCGTATCCAAATCACCCACTCTCGTTCATCGATTGATCTTTTCATGTCCTCGGTAATCGACGCCTGCGCTTCAAAGAAGCATTCCATGAACATCTTGTATTGATCATCTGAAGAATTATAATATTAATAACATATTAATATTATTATTAATATTTATTTATTTGCAACAACAATTATTTAAGAAAACCAAATTGCAAAAATTTGAAAACACAATATCGTGTTTAATAAATATAAAACGGATATTATTTTTTTTATAAAAAAGATCAAAACAGTTCAAATGATCACAAATTAGTTCAAAAAATACTTTTTATTTACAAAATATTTATTAAACAAATAAATAATTTACGAAATGCATAATTAAAATATTTATTGAAACTTGTCGTACGCCATTTTTCAACTTTGGTTGCGCTTCAACCAATAGAATTACGATAAACAATTCAGCCAATCAGAAGCTTAGCCAAAAGCATTAAAACAGCGCTCAACTTTATTCAAAAGTCGCGTCAGATTTTTTATACAAAAATAATTTATTTTAAAACTGAAATAAAAAATATTTTCGCTTTCTATTTCTTTGCTGAAGCAACAAAAATATTTTAAAGTATTTTTAAAAAAGTAAACTAAAAGTATGTCAATTTAAAGCGGTAACAGTCGAATAAAGAACGGTTTGAATTTATATTTTAAAACTGTTACACTAAAAGTAACGTATAAAAAGCCTTTTTTTTTATGGTCATCTTTTTTTAAACTTACAAACTTGTTTTGAAAAGAAAAAATATCGAAAAAACCATTTTAATGTCACCAAAAAAACTAAAACTTTTCAAATATTTAACTTTAGGCAAAGAAACATAAAATTATTGTATTTACTGAACTTCCAATCGCTTTCTCCCTAAAAACCTTACTAATAGAAATATATTCTGCTCAAAACTGATTTTAACAACTACATAACAACAAAATCTTAAACACTTACTTCTTTTGCGTCGTTCGTTCAAAAATTAATATAAACAATAGAATGAAAATAGAAGTTTGCGATTTTCACCAATGAAACAACTTAACTCCTGCGGCGATGTTCTCATTTGAAAAACGTCAACTTGCTCATATAGTTGTTTGAAAACCCAGCCAGAGTGAGGGTTACGTTGTAAATGAAAACTCGAACGTGGAATGTAGAACAAGTGTTTGCAATTGTTCTCTTTTGCTCTATTCGTCACGGTACGCTTTAAATATTTTAAGTTCTCCTGAGAATCTCTATATTCTTAATACTCTCTGTTCTCCTGAGAATATTTAGAGCATCTCATGACAATTCTTGAAAGTAAGAACGTGATTGAAGTTTTTAACCTTTTTTTAACAGTGTAAAATCCAAAACAATGCGTAGAAATGAGAGATTAAAATATTTTCCGAGACATAAAAAACAGATTTCAAGCAGCTGCTACAAAAGGTCAAAAAATATCAAAAGATCTTTTTAGCTCTTTACAGCCACACCCTATTATTTTTTCTGAAAGACCCAACATCGAGTAACAATCTGATTAACAAAGCTATAACAAAATGTTGCCAAATATTCTTTTTGAAATTTCGAAAAAATGGAATTCAATTTTCCCTTACACCCCTCATATTTAATATAAAAAAGATTTCTCAAAATAACATTAAAACTTACATTTTAAAAGAATTTTTCAATTTCTCTTTTCTTAGGATAAAAAAATACATTTTCATAAGGTTTTGAAGGCCGAAAAGTTTTATGATGGGGATTGTGTTGACAATAGAGCAGAAACCAATTTAGTACATATAGAATTGAGTTTCTTAATATACAAAATAAAGTGTAATCGAACGAGTCATTTATCGTAGGGTGCAAACTCTTTTAGTCCGCAACATTTATTGAGCTGTTAACAGGTTACTTTAATACCTGATCTTTCATTTCCTTCTGCAATTTTTATAAGATTTTTTATAAACAACTCACAAAGATGTTAAAAAACCATGCTGTCAATAATTCCAAAAAACAGCGCCTACAAACTGAAAGTGCAAGAATAACAGCGATGAGCATTCTGTGAGCGGTAAAGTTTTTTTTATCGAAAGAAATTGCTCACAAGAAAATAAATAACAAGAGACCAGGCTTAGAAGAGAAGAAAGAGCTACTACCCTATCTTATCTATCTATTTTAATCTAATAGGGTAGATTAGGGTATTATGAGCATCTTAAGCGAAAATTGGAATATTTTCGAAAATGGTTATGCTGGATACAAAATTTTTGCGAATTAACAATATTTAGGGATCCATACTCATAGTTTACGTAGATATTTGTGCGAATCCGAATTTTTTTTTAAAAAGCACAAAGGTTTTAAAAAAAGTTACAAAAGTGCTCATATTACCAATACCACTCGGTAATATGAGCACTTTAATTTAGCTCAAAAAAAAAAAACATTAAGTAAAAAAAAATCAACCTGACATATAGAACTCATTTTTGGAATATAATGATTCGTTATTAACAAAACTTATCATTAAAAAATTAAATTTTGAGCCACTTTTTGTTAAAACAATACGACTATGTTTTCCGCAAAAAAACAAAAAAAAAAATTGTTAATTTTTCAATTTTATCAACTCATACATTTGAACGATAAAAATTCAAATTTTTTTGAATTTAAATTACAGAAGAATATTTATTATTGTTAAAATAATAAAATATTTTGCCGTGTTTTGTTTTTATTCAAATAGTAATTAAAACCACTGCTGCTTTAGGACTTTAAACTTGGTAATTGCAATTAAAAACATGGGGTAATTTGAGCATGCTCATATTACACAAAAATGGCACCTTTAAGTAAAAGTAAAAACTAAATTTTTCTATGCATTGTTTTTCAAACAAAAACGGAACAGATTTTTGGCTAATATATTTTTCTTTATAAAAAAATTAATTTCCATTTTTGCACCAAAATTTCGCGCCACAGATACATTCATGCGTGACGATATTATTTTAAAAATGCAAAAAATTTAACAGCGTTTTAGTTAAATATTACCCGCTAATTACTGCTTATAAATTTACGCTAATTTTACAGATTCCTGTTTTAACCATATAAAGTCGATTCAAAAAATACAAAGCAACTTTAACTTCAATGCTTACATCTACGAAATCTGTAGGTATGCTCATATTTCCAAGGAGCTCAAATTACCCTAATCTACCCTATATATTTTTTAAATGGTGCTTTCGATTAGCAATGTTCAAAATCGAACATTATTCGTAGCTAATACGTTATGAACTTAAAGCCAAGGTGAATGCAGCGATTAAATGTCAACAATTGATGCTTAACTTAAAGTGTTGTTACGGTTGTAATAGCTCTTAGTGCTTGTTTATAGCTGCGATTTTTCGAACACAATTTGTTTTTATAAACGAACGTGGATTGTAGAACGGCAGTCTGCAATCTTTCTCTTCCCTCTATTTGTCACGGTACGCTTTATATATTCTCAGTTCTCCTGAGAATATTTAATTTCTCTTTACAATTTTTGAAAGTAAGAACGTGATTGAAGCATTTGCACTTTTTTTAATTTCAAACAAATAAAAATACTTGTTTTCAATTTTTTTAAAACCGAGAAATATTTGCTTTATAATAAAAAATTCAAAACTTAATTCTTACCTCTCTATCTAAAGTTATAAGAGCAACCTTTTTGGTAAACAAGAGTTTGCTTCTGTTAACCAAAAACTCAAAATGTACAGAATGCAGATAAAACATTTTATTTTCAAGTGAAATTTTAGTGAGGCTTTTCATTTTTAAAATTAGATCAATATAATAAAAAAGTTCCATAGCCATCATTTTTTTCAAATGTCTTTTGTTCTCTATATCTCTGAACTGGCACATTATTTGTTAATTTAGCCACATTTCAAAGCTCAGAATTTGCTAACAAGAATCTTCTTCTCTACAGCGCGAATTATTAAATTTTTCTTTTTTCGTGACAATTCCTTAGACTTCCCGTTTTTTTTTAATTCAACTTAAGTTAAATATTATCTTCAGTAAATTAATTTTATTATAAATACATTTTTCTTAATGATGTTTTGATTTTCTTAATGGTCATGGAACTGTTTATAAACTTTTGCACGGTTACGTTTTCAATAAAATTTGAATTTCTAACTTCCATTACAAGTTATCATTCTTTTGAGTAAATTATACGATCACATTACAAGAGCAATTGTTAAAAATTTCATTCATCTTCAATGAAAAGTCAAAAAGCTATGACAAAAAAACTTGAAAAATTTAGCTAATTATTAACTTTTGCACTCTACTGTAAATCTTGATGGGTAAGAAATTGCTGACCCACAGCTTCATGTCTTAAGGATAGAGGGGGGGGAGGGGGGAATAGAATGTTTCAGTTTAATCAAGAACAGGGTTAGGAGGGTGCAACTTTGATTAAAAGGGGCTGCAATGTTTCTCTTGATTTTTAATTTTATGTGGGTTTTAAATTATCGAAAAGTTATTCCCTAAAAAAATGGAAGGATTTATTTTTAAAGAAATAGATTTTTTTCCTTCTCTTCCAATATACTAAAAAGTGACATATCCGTAAAGCTTTAAAAGTGAGTATAGAGTGGGTGGGGAAGGGGTATTTTAGTGAGGGAGAGAATTGATTAGACAAAAGAGTTTACATAAAAATTGAATAAGTGGTTATTTGGATTTGTCGCCCTCTAGAGTTGATATAATGATAAGGCCGAACGAAGTCGATTTTCGAAGGGTAGTAAAGTAAAACACAAGTGTAAATGATTCTATTTTTCGAAAGTCTGCTGATGGACTTTTATCACATTGAAAACTAATTTTCACAAAGAATTTCAACGGATCAATGAAAGCATAAAATTAAATCATTTCAAGTTAAACCACACAAGCAATACTACAAGTAATGTTTACGGTTTCAAATTTGCAAGGAAAATGAATGTTTTTCAATATAAACATTTAAAATTGTCTTATACACAAACTAACCTATTGATACCTAACAAATTGATAACTAATAACTATTTCATAGAAATTTAACGAAGTAATAAAACTGACACTGAAAACAGTAACTCACAAAATCGAAAATATGTTAAAACTAAAGTTTATCATAAAAATGAGGCTAACAAATAAATCCATTTAAATAGATAACAAACACAACTGATACTAACATCATTTACACTACAATTAGTAAAATACTGAATCTCTATAATATAATGAAAGTTGTGAGAGTTCTTTTTTTAGCAAAACACACCGAAAAAACTCATGTCATAAAAATCTTTACTATTTCCTTTCAGCTTTTGAAACTTTCTTCAAAAGAATTTCTTCCTGTGTTTTTATAAAAAAAAGAGCATTTTTAGCTAGAAATGCTCAATGGTGTTTTGTAAATGAAAAAAGAAAAGTAGTCAAATTCATCAATTTTTTTTAAATTTGTGGCACGTGAACGAACCGATGAAATATTCTTTAAAAATAAAGCAACCGCATTTTCAAAGCATTGATCACGTAAAAGCTTCCCTAAACAAATTAAAATAATAATTCTTACCATAAATTCCTATTGATACCAAATCTAAAAACAAAAAAGCACGATGTATGAAATTTTATTCTAGAAAAAACTTATTTAATTAGAAATGAACAAAAAAGGAAGGGGAAATAAATTTAAATTCCCAGTGTTTTAATTATGTTATTGTCTTGTAACCATGTTGAAAAGTCAAAGTTCGTGTTTTTGTTACGGTAAAAAACAAAAAAAATTGCAAAGAAACTACAAAACTTTAAAACGCCTTCTGCCTCTGAAACGCTTTTATAAGCCTTTTTCCAAATTAAGATCAATAAGGAATAATACTATACATCATGCACATATCAATACTCATAATGAGGGGCCCACATTTTTTCCCCCATCTTTTAAAAATCTTATGGTCTTGTAATCTTGAAAAGTCAAAATTGGTGTTTTTTTATGATAAAAAAAAAATAGAATGTTCTGGTAGTGTAATAAAAGTCAAATATTTATGTTAAACTTATTATGATCAAAAACAATAAAACTACCCTTAAACTTTGCATTCTGTTTAACGCTTACATTAATCTATTATTAAAAATTGACTTTTTTATTATTTTATAATTTTTTAATTATTATTTTATAATTTATTATTTTATAATTTTTCTTTTTGACATATTTATTAATCTAGAAGCAAAAAAACAGATACCTTTCATTTTTAAAATGATATGCATATAAATATAATTAACAGATATACAGTGAGAACAGAATTTAATTGTACAAAGTAATTTTTGCATTTTATTTTGCTAAAACTTGCTTTAATCTTGATTAATAATGAAAATAACTGAACCAATTCTTTTCAAATTTATTATGGCTATTTCTTATTTATAATTAATCAGTAAAAATATAAGAAAATGTGTTTGCTATACAATTTTTGAATTTTTACTTACAGATGTAACAATTTGCATGCACAAAAATTAATTGTACAAAACTGTTTTATTATTTGTTATTAATGTTTATGGTTTTTTTAATTTATAAAATATCAATTTTATTATTGAATTTATATTTCTAGAATATTATTTTCAACAATTATTAATATTTTTGATAAAGGTCATTAAAAACTCTGTTCATCGAACATTATGGCACCCAAAGGTAAGTATTTAAATACTACTCAACGAAAACTTGTTGTAGACTTGGTTAAACAAGGAAATACTTATAGAAAAGTTGAACAACTTACAAAAATATCATTTACAACAGTTGGAGCCATTGTAAATAAATACAAACAATATGAAACGTTTGAAAGTCGAACTGGACGAGGGCGAAAGCTGAAGACAACCTCACGAGATGATGGAGAAATTTTAAGAATGATTAAAAAAAATCGGTTTGAAAGTGCAAAAAATATAGCAAATCATCTAAAAAGTTTAACAGGAAACAAAATTTCACTAACATCAATTAGAAATCGCATTCATAAAGCAGGGTTTAGTGGATGTATAGCTCGGAAAAAACCGTTTTTAACAAAAAATCATATGAAGAGAAGAATGAATTTTGCAAAAAAGTATTATTTAATGCCAGCATTATTTTGGAAAAAAGTACTTTGGTCTGATGAATCCAAGTTTAATTACTGATTATATTAAGACCCTGTTTGCATGAAAACAAAAATATACACCAATAAAATATATACAACTTCAAAAGTTTTTAAATACATTTTCTCCTATGCTTATTTTATATTGTATGAGAAACATCTTTTAAATATTGAATAAGTCATCCTCCTTTAAAACAATGTTTGGCCTAATTTTATTCTATTGTATATATTAAAGATTACCAGTTTTTGGTGGCTGTCATTCATTTGTTGTTTTTATTTTTCAGTCGATTAATATTTTTAACTTAACAAAGTCAGTCAACATATTTAAAAGTAATATTAAAAAATTCATTAACTTGAATATTTATAAATAAATGCACAAGTTAAACAAAAACTTTTTAACATGTGAGATTTCTTATAATATCAATACAAGAAATATATGCAAGAAATCTCACATATATAGAAATCTTTGATGTGTTATTTAAGTTAACAAATTTTTTAACATGGCTGAAATATGTTGATTGTCTTTGTTAAGTTAAAACTATCAATCAACTGAAAAAAACAAAAAAACAAAAAGGATATGATAACCTTCAAAAAACTT